>NC_080422.1:36413293-36720793 GCF_029873635.1 Malania oleifera
TAGAAAGGATTACATGTTAGCTAGATAGGGTATACCCTGTTCTCCCAATCGTGCTTCAGACGATTGGTGCAAACCCAGCTATGCTATGCTACTCAAGCGGATTACTTGACCGTTGAAACCCTTGTATGGATAATTGACCGAACCTAGTTATTGCGAATTAACGACTTAGGGTGGATTCATAACCAGGGAATTACTTTTCCATAAGTAATTCAATTTAATTTTCATTGCTTTTTTAGTTTAAATAGAAAACCACAAATTCAATCTTTCTTCTTGTTCCAGCATAGTAAATTAGATTAATTTGGTAAATTGTTGCATTGTAGTCCCTAAGGATCAACACCTGACTTACTCATTGTTCTACCGAACTTGGAAGTAGTTAGGTTTATAAATTTTATCTTTGATAGTTAAGGACCTAAGCCTTGGCGAACCTACCAAGGACCCAGTAGTGCATAGATATTAGCTGCTAATTTTTGTTCCTTCATCACCGTTAAAACGCCTTTACACACCTTCATTACCCCGCTTTTAGACTTGTAACTAAACCCATTATAATCTAAAGTGTCTAATGAAATTAAATTCTTTCATAGATCTGGTATGTGCCTAACATCACATAATGCTCTCACAACACCATCAAACATTTAAATTTTGATTTTTCCTATTTCAACAATTTTGCATGAAACATCATTTCCCATAAGAACAAAACCAGAATTAACTAACCTGTAGGTACTAAACCAATCTTATTTGGTGTCATATGATAACAGCACGCCAAATCTAGGACCCAAGAATTCGTGAGGCGATCTAAACCCGATGAAACAGAAAACATATCACCATCACTGCTCTTTGAGTCTCCTTCTTCCACTACATTTGCCAATTTTGAAGAACCCTTTGATTTTATGCTTTCTCTTTCTTCCTTTCCAAACACTCTGATTTTATGATCCTCTTTTTCCCGCACTTAAAAATTGTATGTCTTCTTCTTGGACTGCAACTGAGACTTATTACTACTCGATTCGCCCCGAAACTTGCTTCTCCCACGTTCCTAGTTATATTTCACCACAAGCCCTTCACTTTGTAAAATTTCATTGTTAGCTGTTTGATGAAAGCCTAGTAGAGCACTCGTAACCTCTTCAAAATTCAGGGTTTCTTTTCCTCATGTTAGAGTTGTAATCAGTTTTCATACGTATGAGACACATGTAGGGAATTCAATAGCATCAATGCCTTGTCTTCCTCCTCGAACTTCACATCAACACGCATTAAATCACTTATAATTAATCTAATTGAATACATTGATATGTTGGTTTAAATCTGAACCCTCTGCCATCTTAAGCCAATATAGTTTTTGCTTAAGATACAACTTGTTTGTCAATGACTTGGACATGTACTGACTCTCCCGTTTCAGCTAAACCACTGCTGGAGATTCCTCATCCATGACATGATACAACACGTCATTAGCTAGACAAAGCCTGATAGTCATCACAACCTTTGCTTCCAACTCCTTCCAACTTATTTCATCCATTCCTTCTAGTTGACTTCCATACTTCCATATAATGCCTTGACTATACCCTGCTACACAAATAGATCCTTAACCCTTCTCTGCCATAGTCCGATGTTTCCCAATCCATCAAACTTGATAACATCAAATTTCGCAGAGGAAATTCTAGAAGCCATTGTAACCAATAGCTCTGACGCTAATTTGTTATGCAAATGAATTGCGCAACAGATAACCAAATCACACAATTCAGCAACCAACGATGAAATATACAGAAAAACACAATCACATAGATTATATGAAAGCAACAAAGTTGTTCGTTAATGCCTACATTCACGGGAGCAAACGACTGTGAATTTTCACTATCTTGTGTCCAAAGACATAGAATTACAACATACGACATGTATATATAACCCTCATGGAGGTTTTCCACCTGAAACCCAACCTATACAGCTTCCTAATTCAAAATTCAAAAATTAGCGCTAAGTAATTGAGCAAAATCGTCGACAATTTCAGAAACAATGTCGATGGTTTAACACCGAGACCAAACTATCAAATTGACTTCTACAAAGCCGTCGACCATTTCCTTCAGAACCTTAAACCATCGAGTAAAACTGTCAACGGTTTTAGCCAAACTATCAGCGGTTTATTCTAGAGAGAAAATTGTCAATGCAACTCTCTAAAACCGTCGATTGTTTCTTCTGCACACTAGCTTCTCTATTTTTCCAACATGTTTTCTTTGTACATGCATTCCGCTCAATATATAAGCCACATATTACAACAATGACTTACCCTAAGATTTCAAAAATCTCACAGACTTCCCCTGAGGTTTCAAGAATTTTAGTGACCTCTCTTGAGGTTTGCCAAAAAGACACAAACTTTCTCTTGTAATTTACAAAAAGACAAGTTTTTTGAAGAGAGATTTGTGTCTTTTTGGCGAACCTCTGGGGATGTCTATGTAATTTTTAAAACCTTAGAGGAAGTCAATGGAATTTTTGAAATCTCTGGAAAAGTTCTTGTCTTTTTGTCAAACCTTGAGGGAAGTTAATGTTTTTTGTTCTATTTTATTTTTTTTATTTGTTGAGTTTTTATATAAATGCTGAAAATTTTAAAAACAATGTGACATTTTAATATTTTTTTAAAAATAAAATGAAAATATTTTTCACAACTAAACATTCTCTTTGGAGGTCAATATTTGACTTCCCAAAAAATGAAGGTTGCTCTTATGTACAAAGATTATTGGCACAAGCAATCTTGTGAATTAGCAAGAGAAAATTAATCATCATACCTAGCTAGTTTGATTTTTTGAAACATATTATCTTACAACCACTCGAAGTTTTCATTAAAATAAAGAACTAACATCAAGTAGTTGTTTTATTAGTTTGGTGAAAAAATTGCGACTAAAATATTAGTGATATGAAGCATTTTACTTATAAAAAAAGGACAACATATGGCAGAAATTTCTACTTGTTTACTATTAGTTTAAATAGCCATTTTGAAAAATTCAATTTACAGAGATCAAATCTCAATTAACAAGAATAATCTTAAAAGTGACTCATATTTAAGGACTGTAGCTTAGAGAACATAAGCTTTATTGTCGTCGGCATTTTGTTGGGATAAATATTAGTATATGTCAAGTTCATGGATTTGGATGTGAAATTTAATTTTTAAATATGAATTTCAAATGTTGAATTTTAAATAAATATGCGAAATAAATTGTCGATCCCAAAAATTCCTTACATTTTAAGCAAACCAATAAAATTTACCTTCTCCATATGTCAAAACTAAATCACCTTGAATTCATATATGTTGTGAAAATTAGTGTGCAGTAGAAACAAACGATATTACAACACAACAACCAATAGTGAAATATATAGAAAACACAATCACGTAGATTACATGAAAGCAACAAAACAATGACATGAAAAATTACATGGTTTGGCAATGCCTACATTCATGGGAGCAAACAATAGTGAATTTTAACTATCTTCTATCCAAAGACATAGAGTTACATCATACAGCATGTATATATAACCCTCTTGGAGGTTTTTCCCCCCGAAACCCAACCTATTCAATTTCCCAATTCAAAATTTGAAAACCAACGCTGAGTAATCGAGCAAAACCGTTGACGATTTTAGTAATACCGTCGACAATTTAAAGCTGAGACCAAATAGTTGATGTAACATGACAAAAATTGTAGAGATATGAAGAATTATAACAATTAAATAATAAAAGAAGGAGAGTAAAAGGAATTTTCTTAAGGATTTTCAGCAGGTTCTTATCGACAAGTGAAGAAGTGCTCATCGACGAGCAGGGTTCTTGGGCTCGTCGACGAGAAGATACCGAAAGGACTGTTTCTGGATTCTGAAACTCGTCGATGAGGAGAAGGTGTTCGTTGACAATATCTCTTCATTGACTCGTCGGCAAGGAGATGCGACTCGTCGACGAGGCCATGTGGACAAGCTTTCTATATAAGCTCAAAAACCCATTTTTGTTGCAAAAAACTTACAGAATCTCTTTCTCTCTCTCTCTCTCTCTCTCTCTCTCTCTCTCTCTCTCTCTCTCTCTCTCTCTCTCTCTCTCTCCTACGACTCTCTCCCCCTTCTCTCCAGAAATTTGGCCTTGTTCTTCGTTGGTTCAACGATCCGAAGTGGCCACATTACTCCTGGTAAGATTCTCTACAAATTTGATGGAGTGATTCGTTGGTTAGGCTAACTTGGGAACCATCCCAAAACTTGGGGTAAGTTAGTTATTTTAATATTTATTAAGGAATTTAGTATTTCTGGGTTGAGGAAGGTATTAGATGGGTTTATACTGAAGTTTTGTTGGGGGAAAGGCAAATTTCAGGGTGTTGAGTTGGGGAACACACGGGTGTAATTTTGGAACAATTTGGGGCTTTTCCATAAGTTAAGTAAGGGGATAAACTAAGTCAGCTTTCTTATGAAAATATATTTATTATTTTACAACATTTAATTTCTAGTAAATATGTATATTGTACAATTATGTTGGAAATAATGTTGTTGATCAGAAATATGATTTTCATGTATAATATTAGAAATATGATTTTAGAACAGATTTTATGTTCCGAATATTACCCCTTTTGTGAGCCATGAGTAACAATTACTATGGAAGTTATGATGATGAAATATTATGTTCTCCCAGAATATTCATGTATTACCAGTTTTCAGGAAAAACTTTATAACAGTACATGAACTATATTCTAAATATTATGTTAAATAGTATAGATATTCATGATTTAGTATGTTATGATATGTTGGCTTAAGGGGCCAAAGTTTTATATGATATACCGGTGTAAGGGCCGAAGGTTTTATATGATATGTTATGCTGACGTAAGGGTTGTGAATTTTTATGTGATATGTTATGCAAGGTTTTATAAAAATGTTAACATGACAAATATTATTATGAAATAGTCATGTATCATGATTTTGAAATATATTATATGTTATCATAACCCGGATGACTTGATTTAGGCTTTTACGAAGTACGATACCGTAGCTATATGATCACGGTCATGTATATGTTAGTGTTACCACTTGTTGTAAGGGGCAATGGGAGATCAGCAGTCGATGCGGTTTTATGGTAGTGCAGGCATCCTTTTGGTGTCTGGAACAGGAGGGTAGACCCATCGTACTTATAGACTTATGTTGATCTAGCGTGGTCGGCCAGCCATTACTAGGTCCCACCTTCGGGCCGCACAACCTAGTCATGTGGGGGTAAGACATGACATCAGCTAGCTATCCATTCAGGGTGTTATTTCATGTACGATTACATATGAGAATATCATGTATACAAACTCAGTATGTTATACCATGTTATGATAAATTATGTTTTATCTAGATATGATTTATGTACTGCTATATGTATAACGCGAAAATACTCAATAGAGGCAGTTTATACCACCTCGATGGGAGGGTGAGTTACTGAGCTAGGGTTAGATAGTTTTTGAATTATGATCCTAGACTTGTATTTTTGGTCTTTTTGGGATATGTATATGTATATAACAGTTTTGGTAAAACTCTGGTATTGTGTTGGTTGGATGATTTGATGTGTATATGATTTTACATTTCCCGCTGCTTAGGTATCAGTGTTGTATATTAGGTATATTCCTGGTACCCATGGGTTCACGTTGATTATGTTTTATCAGGATTATTATATTAAATGTTTAAAAAATTATAAGGTAAAATAGGCAGGTCGTTACAAAAATAGTCGACTGTTTATTCTACACCTAGAAAAACCATCGACGGTTATCTTGCAAACCAACATTCTTGTTGACTTTTTGAGTTTGATCTCTATTTTGATAATGACAAATCATAAGAATATCATTTGTGCGTTTAGTCTATAAACATATTTATGATTCGGAAGACACAAATGGTCGTTGCAATTTGGAAGCCATGAGGTTCTTGAAGCACATATCATCTGGTTCATTACATGGAAACTAAAGAGCAAAAGAATGAAGACATTTATTATTTGAGTTGCAATGATTTTAGTTTAAATTGTATATGCATGTCTTACTTGATATGATGAAAAGCTCAATAACTACCTTAGAATGACCTTAGGCACTCTATATTTTATAGAAAATCATTTTACAAATGTGTAAAAATTATTTCAAGTGTAAAAATCATTTTTGGAATAAAAAACTCCAAAACAAGTTTTTCAAAAACCCCTTCATGTTTCTTACGTCACATTTATAAGCACTTTTCTCAATAAATCCGCTCTCATCTTAACAAATTTTCAAAATAAAATTTTTGGGATTTACTCTTAGATTTCTTTTGATACCAATAAAGTTCCATTTAAAGTTTTCTAGAAAACGTAATGTCCAAAATACTGAAAGGTGTCCAAAGTAGAAAATTCGCTTCATGTTTCTGCCGCCTCAATGATAAGCGATTTTCTTAATAAATCACTTCTTATCTTAAGAGGTATTCAATATAAAAGTTGTGGGATTTTCTCTTATCTTTCTCTTGATGCCAAAAACGTCCAATTTGGAGTTGTATAGAAAAGGTTATGTCTAGAAACCTGAATGGTATCCGCGTAGAAAACCCAGACCCGGATGATCAGATCATTGGTTAGTCAATCGAAACTTGCGGATTTGACGATCCAGTTGACCAGATCTTCGCCCCAGTTGACCAAACCTCTCGAGAAAGTGCCCCAATAGCCGAAAAGCAACTAGTTTTCAAAATAAACTATTATTTTAATAGCCAAATAGTCATATAACGGCTACTTGGGCTTTTTGCCTTTAAATACCAAGCCCAAAACTCTTTAAATGACTTTTTTCTAATCTCATATCATATTCTTACATTTGTTGGGCATTTATTCTCTCATCTTCTCAAATTTTTGAAGCATTTTTACTCTCATATACTCTTTATTGGAAAAATCTTTTGGAGAGCATATTTATAGTTTCTCTTACTCCTTTCTTTGAAAACATTTTTGGAAAAACCATTTGTTGCTAGCGAATCTTTGAGCATTTTAGTGTAAGATTCAAGAACTCATTTAATCTCTTCATTGCAAAAATTATTTTGAGAGCAAAACCCTAACTTCTCCTACACTCAATTTTTGAAAATCATTTTTGGAGAAATCATTTGGTGGTCTTAAACTCTATTAAGCTTAAATCATATCTTGTGAGAGTGTATCAAGTTTTTCATTATACAAATTAGCTTGTTCAAGAAGCATTTCATTGTACACAAATATTTTTATATCATTTGTATTTACAGTTCGGGTTGTGAACCATGCCAAGCGAGGGTACATCACTTGGAGGGGCAACTTCGCTTTGTGTGAAGAAGCAGATTTTAAATGTAGCTTCGATTTGTGAAGAAGCGGATTGTAAAGATAGCTTGGCCTTGTGAAGAAGTGAATTGTAAAGATAGCTTCGCCTTGTGAAGAAGAAAATTGTAAAGGTAGCTTCGCCTTGTTTGAAGGAGCGGATAGTGGAATCCTTAAGCGGGTTGTCTTGAGGTGAGGACATAGGCGGGGTAGCCAAACCTCGTAAAAATCGCCGTGTTTGCTCTCTCTTTCCCTACACTATTTATTTTCCGCACTTGTATGTTTACATTTGTTTTCTTATGAATATTGTGAATGCTTTAAATATTTATTGCACTTGAGATTGATTGAAAAATACTGATTTCTTGAGATATCCTAAGCCTGAAATAGTTTGGTTGTGTTTTAAAAATAGGGCAAAAAGTGACCTAAATTTTTAAAATATCCAATTCACCTCCCCCCTCTTGGGATTACACAATAACTCACAATTGGTATCAGAGCCTTGTTGCAAAAGACTTAAACATTTTTGTTAAAGGTCACATGGCTTATCTTGCTGTATCCCCTTTTGGCGAGGGACAATTGTCCACATGCCCTCTAATCTTTTGTGGTGTTAACTACACATTTTGGAAACAAAGAATGAATTTTTTTTTTCAAAACTTAGATTGAAAAGTGTGGAGGGTTGTTGCTAAGGGAGATTATATACATGTGTCAACTGTTGAAGGTAAAAGTGTTCCTAAGGCTGAGGATGATTTTATTAATAATGATATGAAATTAGTACAAGTAAATGCTAGTGCCATGAATGTTTTATATTGTGCATAAGATGCAAATGAATTTAATAGAATCAAGGCATGTAAAACTGCTATGGAGATTTGGGGTAAACTTGAAATAACATATGAGGGAACCAAGGATGTGAAGGACAGTCATATAGATATGCTTACTAGTGAATATGAAGCTTTCAAAATCACTGCCAATGAATCTATATAATCCATGTACACTAGATTCACACACATTACTAACTCTTTACATACTCTTGGAAAAACATATCCCACTTATGAAATGATTAGGAAGGTACTTCGAGGATTGCCTCTAATTTGGGAGCCAAAAGCAACAGCCATAGCTGAAGGGAGAGATTTGAAATCAATGACATTGGACGAGCTCATTGGATCCCTCATCACATATGAAATGGCAATCAATGAGAGGTTAAATGAGCAGAGTAAAGAAAAGAAAATTACAGCTCTCAAAGCTTCAGCGAGTAGCTTTAGTGGGGAAAGTGATCAGGACTCCGTAGAGGATATGGCCTTGTTGACCAGAAATTTCAGCAAGTTCTTTAAAAAGAACAGGAGTGTAATGCCCCAAACTTGCCAGGTGGGGCCCAGGGTGTTATGTGTTCCAATCACCTATCTTAGATACCATAAATACCATTCATGCAGTAGAAAATAATTAAACATCCTCCAATAGAATACCAGAGTTCCATACTATTCAACTTGAAATGTATATCCATCCACTTTATATTACATAACCATAAATTTAAACATAACTTTACATATCTCAGTTCCTACGACTACTCGTAGTTACAAAAACTAACCTTGCCCCGGGAGCTTGCTAAGTTCTATCACCTGAAGGACCTGAAAAATTAATAATTCCCTGGGGTAAGACACTTCTCAGTAAGGATGGAATAAATTATAGAAGTGTGTGGCAGATGAGTTTTAGTAAATATAAAATATAGTCGTTAGTTAATCAACACGAACTGAGAAGACATATGCATAAACATTTATAAGCGAAAGTTCTTGAGAATTGGGGAGATTACACGCCTATGCATGCAATGCCTCTTTGCTCTGATACCATTTGTATCCTTGCCCTTTTTAATTGGGTAAGACTACAATTGATACCTATCAGGGCACTCACCTTACCCAATAAGCCCTCGAGCGGAGAGTTTTACTTCACCCTGATTATTTATGCAATTAAGTTCACATACATGTATTCACCTGCATTCACATCAATCATTCTACCAAATCTACATACACATACACCATAGTACATCCGCACAGAATACAAAACACTTCATTCACATCCACACAACATACGATATATTTCATTCACATCCACATAGGATACAGTACACTTCATTCATATCCACACA
Organism: Malania oleifera; assembly: GCF_029873635.1. Classification (NCBI taxonomy): domain Eukaryota; kingdom Viridiplantae; phylum Streptophyta; class Magnoliopsida; order Santalales; family Ximeniaceae; genus Malania; species Malania oleifera. Next base: position 36,422,686 of record NC_080422.1, read on the forward strand.
TGATACAGTACATGTAGTAACATGGAAAAATAATTAATTAATTAATTAAACATTATTTAATTAAATAAATAAATTAATTAAACATTATTTAATGAAATTAATTAAGTAAATAATATGATGGGTACATTATTTAATTGAATTAATTAATTAATTAAACGTTATTTAATTGAATTAATTAAGTAGATAATATGATGGGTATTTGGATGCTTCCTTTGTAAGCAATCCAAAAAAAAAAACCAAATTGGATTGGAAATTCAATTCCAATTTCAATTGCAAACAGAAGCCCCCATCTCACGCACTCTCTCTCATCTCTCTCTCCTCACGTTACTCTCTCTCTCTCCCCTCCGCCTTCCCTCTATCTTTCCTTTTTTGCAAGGAAAATACTTGGCCGATCGGAAAACGGAAAATACTGATGGGTTCTATTCTGTGTCATCGTTAATTTAACTAGAGTGGATTTTTGTAGGAGCGTTGTAGGCACCACTCCTAGGGTAAGGTAAAACCACTCTTTCTCCTCAATTTCTCTCAAATTTTCAGCCTAATTGACGATCAGATGCCATTTAACCGGAGCAGATTTTTGAACTGGGTTTTCCGGGCACCACCCCAAGGTTAGGGTAAGATTTAGGAAATTAAGCAAATTTGATGATTTTGGTAGTTTAATTATTTATTTGAAGTTTGTAGGTCCAGGAAATATTAAAATAGTATTTTACCTAGGGTTGAGTTGATTAAATTAGGATTTATGAATTCATGGTTCATGTGATCGCCGGAGGCACGATTTTGGGATCCCTGTAGGCGTAGCTTCAGGAAGCCAGGTAAGGGGAATATATTAAGCCAGTTGTTTTGTAAATACTACCTGTTAAAATGGAAATTATATGTGTAATTATATGATTATCATGTAATTTTTGAAAGCTAACCATCTAAACTAAGGTTTTTGAGCCTAGGGTTGAGTTAATAGCTATATTTTTGAAAATGAACCGATTAAAATAAAAAAAGGCTACAGGATTTAAGTAATGGATTCTCTGGATAATTTAACTAGTTGAAATGATTGGTTGGAATTGTTTTACATTTTCTAAAAATTGGTCAAAGTGAGTAGGGTTAATTATCTCAGTTTTTCTTATTAACGCTTATTTTGAGTATTAGATAAATTGTGGAGATAATTTAACCTTTATTTTCAGTAAAACTGATAATGAACATAGATTGACTTATTATTTCAGTAGTTATATAAATATATATATTATTCAAATTGTGTGGCATGAGGAAAAATGAAAATACTGTGTTGAGTTATGAAATATGTATAACATGTGGAAATACTGAAATGTGTTGGGATTATATTGTAATTCGAATTGTTTATATAGAGCAGAATATTAATGTTAAATTGTAATATATGGTTTGACAACTCTGGTGGACTATAGTATGCACGATACCATTGTGAGAGTTATGGAGAGCTTAGTGCAACCACACGTCTTAGAGAGAGTGTTGGTATTGAATAGCATTCCCCATGGAGTCTAGAATAGCATGGGAAAGCCAATCGGACTAGCAGATTGAAGAGTTGGGAATTGGTTTAACTCTAATGGGTCGACTAGGGTTAAGTCCAGCCTACGGGCCACATAACTCGTCATGGGGGGAAGCATGTCATTTTTTATCCATATGACATTGAATTATAAATTCATAATTGTAGATTTAACCCGAGTATAATAGAACAGTGCATGTAAATACGAAATAGTGTATTCGAATACAGAATATATGAAGATAGAAGATGTGAAATGTGAAAATAGAGTATGTGATAAGAGAACAGAGTAGAGTATATGAAAACATAGCATATGAAGAGCCGGGTAATATATGAAAGACAGAGATTATGAAGAGTTGGGTTTTACAGAGATAACAACATACAGAATAAAGCAGTAACGTATTAAATGTATTAAATATAGTGGTATTATATGTATTTGGGGTGAAGTAAACTCTCCGCCCGAGGGCTTGCTGAGGTGAGTGCCCTGGTAATTACAGTCTGGTACCAAAGCAGAGGGAAGTTACATGTATGGGTGTGTAATATTCCCTATTCTCAGAGACTTTGTTTATAAAGATAACCCCAAGGGCTTAGTGAGTAAGGTGAGTGCCTTAGTAGTTGTGATTGTATTAGAGTAGAGGGAAGGTATATGTATGGGCATGTAATATTCCCTATCCTCGGGAACATTCACTTATAAATAATTGTGTGTGTGTGTGTGTGATTATGGGCTAAGAATGATTTTATAAGTGTGGTTAATTAACAACTGATGATATTTTGCATACACCAAACTCATGATAGCCATACACAGGTATTAATCTATTTCATCTTACTGAGATGTGTTTCACCCATTATACAATTCATCTTTTCCAGGACTTCCGTGTGATCGAGCTTAGGGAACTCGGGGCTGGGTTTGTTGGCATAGCATTTTTGTGAGAGGGTACATATCTTGGATGTATTTTTGGGTTTATGTTTATTTATTTATTTATTTATTTTTATTTTTTTCTGAGATGTATATATATGGATACTGGATGTTGGGAAGTTCCTTTTTGGGATGTTTATATAGAATTCTGGTATATTATTGAGGATGTTTCTTCATTTTTCCATTGCGTGATTGAGATTATGGTATCAGATACAGGTGATTGGATCATATCACACCCCAGCCCCCACTTGGTGGGTTCAGGACGTGACAAAGTGGTATCAGAGCATTAGGTTTTCAGGTTCTGTAGACTCTAGGATGGATTAATACCAGAGTATAGGATCGACTTAGGATGAGGATATGAATGGGTAGATTAAGTTACTGTTAGGAATTCTGAGTTGTTTGACGGACTTCTATGATTTTTTGATTCAGTCGTGAGTTTCAGAAAACCACAGTAAATCGATCAACGATGATGTTTCTGAGCATTGACCCCGATTTTTGACGTTTATTGATTTTTCAATTTAATATTTGTATCAATTAGGCTATGACGATGAGATTCTAAAAGTCTTTTCTGTCTTATCTTTAGTATGGATCCCAAAGATAAGGGTGTTGATGCAAGGGGAAGCAGCAACCTGGGAGCTTCCAGCGAGGATGATCTTGATACCTCTACTGTGTTGCAAGGTATAACTCGCCAGGTTAAGGGAGAGATGAGGCAGGAGTCTAGAGAGCAGAACCGTCCACCTGCAGATCAGGGTTGAAGTATTAAGAAATTTACTCGTCTGAACCCTCCTACATTTGTGGGAGGACCTAACCCGATAGCTGCTGAGAATTGGGTTCAGGAGATCAAGGAGATGATGACAGTACTCTATTGCATTAATGAATTGAAGGTTCTTTACACCTCGTTTAAAATGATGGGGGAGGCGAAACACTGGTGGCTTTCTGTGAAGCTGCTTGAGGGATAGAGACTAGTACCAGTGCCACTGACATGGGCCAAATTTAAGGAGCTGTTCTTTGATCGATACTTTTATTCTTCTACCTGAGAAGATAAGGTAGAAGAATTTATTAACCAAACCTAGGGGAGTGTGACTGTCGGGGAGTATTCAGTGAAGTTTGTGGAGCTATCTCGCTTCGCATCGTGTATGATCCTTGATGAGGCGAGGAAGGCAAGAACATTCGAGAAAGGCCTGTGACGGAGGATCTTTGAGCAAGTGGTGGGGTTCCAGGTCCAGAACTTCTTAGACTTGGTGGATAAGGTCTCAGTACTAGAGAAGAGCTTACAGGATGGTACAGAGCAGTCAAAGTAGAGAAAGAGGCTTGCACCTTCTAGTTTTCAAGCTGAGGCTAGTCAGGGTTTACGGAAGAGAGGAAGGAACAATGTGGGCCCGAGGAAGGAGACAAGAGATCGAGATATCATGGTTATCAGGATGATTCGTCCTACCTTGTATGCTACAGATGTAACAGGAGGCATAGGGGTGACTACCGAATTAGGGGTGCCAATTGCTATCGGTGTTGTAAGCCAGGGCACATTACAAGAAATTGCTGAGAACTGCTGGCTAATGCACCTACACCTAACTAGATCTTGGGAAACAATCATGTACCCTGAGGCGGTCCGGCACGTGTGTACACCATGATTCCGACTGATGCAGACATTGCCCATGGCGCACAAGTAGGTAATAAGTTTATGTTATGAGATAAGCAATAGTTATTTCTAGTTTTTGATCAATGTAGTTAATTATAGTTATAGAGTATATTGAAATTAGTGGTATGAGGATGATTAGTTAATTTCAGAGTTATGTAAAATGATCGGGTAGCGAATTTCGAGGACGAAATTCTTTTAAGAAGGGAATAATGTAGTAACCTGGGAAAAAATTAATTAATTAAACATTATTTAATCGAATTAATTAATTAATTAAAAGTTATTTAATTGAATTAATTAAGTAGATAATATGATGGGTATATATATATATGTGTGTGTGTGTGTGTGTGTGTGTGTGTGTGTGTGTGTGTGTGTATGTATATAATAATAATAATAATAATATTATATAGATAGTGGGCATTTGGATGCTTCCTTTGTAAGCAATCTAAAAGAAACCAAATTGGATTGGAAATTCAATTCCAATTTCAATTGCAAACAGAAGCTCCCATCTCACACATTGTCTCTCATCTCTCTCTCCTCGCATTACCATCTCTCTCCTCTATCTTCCCTCTCTCTCTCTCTCTCTCTCTCTCTCTCTCTCTCCTTTTTTTTCTCGGCAAATACTCGGCTGATCAAAAAATGGAAAATACTGTTGGGTTCCCTTCTTTGCCATTGTCAATTTAACTAGAGTGGATTTTTCGTAGGAGCGTTGTAGGCACCACTCCTGAGATAAGGTAAACCCACTCTTTCTCCTCAATTTCTCTCAAATCTTTAGCCTAATTGATGATCAGACGCCATTTCTAGGGCTTAGCATCGATCCTCGCAAATTTAACCGGAGCGGATTTTTGAATTGGACTTTCCAAGCACCACCCTAAGGCTAGGGTAAGATTTAGGAAATTAAGCAAATTTGATGATTTTGGTAGTTTAATTATTTATTTGAAGTTTGTGGGCCTAGGAAAGATTAAAATACTATTTTACCTAGGGTTGAGTTGATTACATTAGGATTTATGAATTTAGGGTTCGTATGAGAGCCGTAGGCACAGTTTTGGGATCCCTGCAGGTGTAGCTTCAGGAAACTAGATAAGGGGAATAGATTAAGCCAGTTGCTTTGTAAATTCTACCGGTTAAAATGGAAATTATATGTGTATGTATATGATTATCATGTAAGTTTTGAAAGCCAACCATTTAAATTGAGGTTTTGAGCCTAGGGTTGAGTTAATAGCTATTTTTTTTTTGAAAATGAACTGATTAAAATAAAGAAAAAAGGCTACAAGATTTAAGTAATGGATTCTCTAGATAATTTGACTGGTTGAAATGATTGGTTGGAATTGTAGAAACCCGAACCTAGAGAATAGAGAAATAAATAAGAAAAGAAGTAAGGAAATTTTTTTTTTAGGGCAAACAACAGGATTCAATGACAAACTCCCAGTTTTCATCGACGAAGTCCCTTCTGCAATTCATTGATGAATTTCAGGCATCGTTGACGAAGAAATTACGAGAGGAATTTCAAGCTTAGGGTTCATTGACGAACTCCTTCTTTTGTTGACGACCATCATTCTGCAGTTCGTCAACGAAGGCACCATTTCGTCGACGAATGCGACCGGGTCAACGATCTATTAATAGGATTTTTGATTTCTTTTTCATTAAGAAATCATATTTCTCTCTCTCTCTCTCTCTCTCTCTCTCTCTCTCTCCCCCTCTAAATCGGTGCCCCTCACTCTTTATCTACGATTCTCCGTCGTTCGTCACCCGAATCGATGATCGGAAGTCACCACGAGGATCTGGGGGAAATTCTCTGCAAGTCTAGCGGAGTGGATTCTTGAACGGAGTCTTTCCAAGCATCACCCCAAAGTTGAGGTAAGGGTAGAAATGTGTTATTTATTTAGCATTTAAGTGATTAAAAGGGGTGTATGCGCCTAGGGATGGTTAATGATTGATATTCTGGGAAAATGTGTTTTTAAGGTTTTGGAGCTCGTATCACTGTAGGGTGGGCTATAGGAGTGTTGTAGGAATTCTCTCTCAGTAAACAGGTAAGGGGATTAAATTAAGTTAGGAGTTTTATTAAATTTGAATTGAATAAAATGCTATATATGTATATTTATGTTTTCAATTGTTGTTTCGAAAACCAACTGTTCAAAATGAACTTTTCAAACCTAGGATATATGATATGGTATTTTGAGTAAAAATAAATGGTGGAAAGTTTGGTTTAACATCATAAATGGGATATACTGTATACTGAAATCGTGTGGCAGATGAATATTATTTTGAGGGTTATTGTATAACTAAGTTTGTGAAATACTGGAACTATTTGTGTAAATACAAGGATTTGATATAGCGACGGTGAGTCGAGTTTTATATGACGGCCGAGGGCTGGGATTTGATATAGCATTTGTGAGCCGAGTTTTATATGATGGCCAAGGGCTAGGATTTGATATAGCGGCTGGGAGCCGAGTTTTTATATGGCAGTTGAGGTCCGGGATTTGATGTAGTTGCCGTGAGCCGAGTTGTATATGACAGGTGAGGGCCAAGTTTTATAATATGACAGATTTTTATATGAAATGGTTTTGAAATACAATTTTTATTACTTAAATTGCATAATATGCTTTAGGAACCCTGAGAACCAGTTATGTTATGAGCACGGTATTGTTTGTAATGACCCGAAGAATAATAGCATTTTAATAATAAGAGGGAGAGAAAATAGATACAGAAACAGAAGGAGGCCGTAGACTTCATCAACGAACACATTGCATTTTGGAGATAATATTAAATAATCATAAATTCATGCTTTCGTCAACGAACACAGGGCTTCGTCGACGAGAAAATACCGAGAGACGGTTCGGGCTGCTCTGAATTTCGTTGACGAACACAGGGTCTCGTTGACGAATTTTGTGAAGAGCTCATCGACGAGGTGACGTGTCTCATCGACGAACCTGGCCCTATAAATAATGGAAACCTAGGATTTTTTACCATTTTTCACCGAGCTCTCTCCCCTCTCTCTCTCTATGTCTCCCTCTCCCTTCTCTCTTCGGTTCTGGCCCCACCAGTCTCCGGATCGACGATTCAAAGCTACCACAACACTCCTGGTGGAGTTCTCTGCGAATCTGCCTAAGCGGATCGTCAAGAAAGCGAAGTTGGATTTCATCCCAAATTCAGGGTAAGGACTTTTATCCAGTTTTTGACTTCCTAGTAGTTATAGGAAATTATGTAGGCAGAAAAATACTGATGTTTAGTTCTGGAAAATATTGTTTTCAAGGTGTTGTAAAGGAGGCCCTGTGGGTATCGGGCTAGAGTACAGTGCGGGTTTTTCAAAGTTAAGGTAAGGGAAATATGCTATGCTAGGAAGTTTCTAAATATTATACAGTGTATTTATTTACGAAAATTATGTATTAAAGTATGGTGTGGCTTGTGAATATATATGTAGTACGGGGATATGTTTTACGAATTGTAGTTTCATGATTTTTATGAATTTCAGTACCATGATTTTACGGATTTAAGTACTATGATTATGTGAACTTCAGTACCATGATTATACGAATTCCAGTATTACGAATATGCAGTTCCATGTTATGATTATTCAGATTTCAGTACGTTATGCAGCATCTTGGTTAATATGATTACTTCAGAATCCTGGTAAATCAGATAGGTATGTATAGAAAAGTATTATATGATATCAGACCCTGTTGGACTTGTAGCTACAGAGCACGGTACCGGTTCTACAGATACTATGTTACTTTATGAGTGCAACCACCTATTCAGATAATACGTGATACGGTCGACCACCCAGGCCCTGGAAGAGATTAGGCTCCCTAACCAGATATGGGTTGAGGTGGGCAGGTCGACTGACAGAGTTCAGTGATTTATTCCTAGTTGGCCAGCCAGGGTAAATCCAGCCTACGGGCCACACAACCTCGTCATGAGGGGCATGTCATGACACAGATAGCCACAAGGATCAGTTTCAGTTACTATTACTTACGTATTGATTTACAGAAAAGGGGATCCTACTTATATACATTAGAAGTATTTTGAATTATAACCATAATACTGATATGTCAAGCAATAGGGAAAAGGGGTGGTGTACTTTATTATTTGTAATGTACTTTTGTACTCAGTTATTTATGTTTATATGAAACAGATTTCATGATATGTATATATAGTAGCTCATTTGCCACACACTAGTAATAGCATATTTCTTCTTACTGAGCGTTGGCTCATTCTAGTGTTGAAATATTTTCAGATGATCCAGGTAGGCGAGCATACCAGGCTAGCAAATAGAGGGGCGTCTGTAGTGCCCTTTCAGAGAGTGAGTATCATTTTTGGGAACATTTTTTTAAACCCTAGCTAGCTGAGGGTATTTTTGGGAAACAAATACATGTACATATTTTGGAAACATGTAGTACTCTGGTATTATGTGGTATTGTATATAATGGTTTATGGTTATGTTTGTATGATTTCTGCTTCCTGCTGCTTAGGTTAATACTATGGTATCAGAGTATGTTATTTGCTATTATGAAAAAAAAAATCAATTTAATAAGCAGGTCGTTACACTATTGCTATAGATTCAGTATTTGACCATGTGCGCCCACACTGTTCTAGATAGAAGTGTAGGGTGATTTTTTTCGATTAGCCTCAATAGAGGGTGTACCTTCCCTAGTAGTCCAGACCGGGAAGTGGTAAGGCAATCGGACCCGCAAGCAGGCTGCGGATGCCTGCAGTTGGAGTTAGCGGTAGATGAATGATTTGACTTTGTTTGGGTTGATCCCCTAGGGCTAAGTCCAGCCATCGGGCCGCACAACCCGTACCATAGGGGAAGTAAATGGTGTTTAGTCTCGGGTAGTGTCTTTTATGCATATCTGTAGATTTATGTAAATGATGTTATTTATTTACTGAATTGTGTATACCATGGAAACGAGATGAATATTTTCAACTGTGTAAAGTGAGTACAATGTATAATAGCTATTTTCGGTTAAATGATGGATGGATGTTTTCTATAAACACTAAATGCATGCTGACCACACTCTGATATTAACTTAGTCTTTCTTACTGATAAGTGTCTCACCCCAATATACAAATTATCTTTTCAGGACCGTCTCGAGGTCGAGTTTAGCAAACTTCGAGGCGGGGTGATAGCTAGTTAGTTTTTGTGAGTTTCAGTAAGAACTCTATTGTATATAAGTTGGGTTTGAAGCCCTGAGTATGTAATATGGGTGTATGGAATAAGTTTTTGTTGTTGTACTATTTTAATGGACTGTAATATGGATAATTGGAGACTATAGTGTAAAAGGTACTTTAGAACTCTGGTAATGGTTTGTAGAGAATATTTTATTTATTCCTGTTGCATTTATATGATCGATAATGGTATTAGGTATATAGACGTCACTAAAGTAGCACCCTGGGCCCACGTGGCGGGTTGGGGCGTTATAGGTGGTATCAGAGCCTAGGTTTGCTAGGTTCTGCAGACTTTGATAGTTAATAATTATGAGAGTATAGGTTGAGATAGGTTAAGGATAGGAATGGGTAGATTAGGAGAGTCTTGGTTTGGAAGCTTAGAGGTGGAATCCTTCGATGGTCTTTTGTGTTTTTCTGGAATGACGATTTCTAGAAAACCATGGTAAATCCATCGATAATTTCATTTATAGGATGAGAGACTGGTGCTCAAAAATGTAGTTTGGGATGCTAGGATGGTCGAGTACGTGCGTAGTGTTAGTGTCATGGTTAGAGGCCGGTACCTTGATGGTTTTGTAGCAAAATAGTGTAAATGATTTCTTTGAACTCATATGTTTTATTATTAGATATTCTATACTTGCATCAACTATGATAAATGTGAAATTTCTAAGTCAGTTTCTATCCTATGTTCATGATGGATTCTAGGGGAAAGGAGAACATGGCTGGAGGAGACAATCATGTGGATACCTTTAGTGAAGATGACGCTGATGCCTCGGTAGTGTTGCGTAGTATAGCACGTCAGGATAGGAAGGAAACCTGGAGGGATTCCTGAAAGCAGGGATTCCTGCATCTGACCCATGGGCCCATGACTGTACAGCAGTATGCGGCCAGGTTTGTGGAGCTATCCCATTTCGCTCCATACATGGTTCTAAATGATCTAAAGAAGGCTCGGATGTTTGAGAGAGGTCTGAGGTAGGGTATACGTGCACAGGTGGTGGTGTTATTTACTCAGAGTTTCTCTGAGCTGGTGGACAGAGCCATGGTCGTCGAGGCTAGTATTCAGGAGGGGGAGAGAGCAGCAAACCAGAAAAAGAGGCCCTTGCCTCAGGGTTTTTAGTCTAGCACCAGCCAGAGTTCATGGAGGCGGCCTGGTAATTTTATGGGGCAGCAATAGGAGATGGGATCTAGAGCCCCTCAGGGGAATTTTCAACATTCTACTTGTCCCAGGTGCCATAAGAGGCATTGGGGCGAGTGTAGGGTTGGATCAGCTGGCTGTTACTAGTGCGGTGGGGCAAGACATCAGACGCAGAACTGTCACGCGACATTGAATTACGCACCTCCACAACATCAGTATCAGAGAGGTAACTAGGCATGCTGAGGTGGTCACCATAGGCGCACTGCCTTGGCGCAGATGTATTCTATGACTCCGGGTGACATCGAGGACGCAAGAGATGTAATTACATGTAACATTTATGTGCTTTCAAATAAAGCTATTGTGCTTTTTGATTCAAGTGCGACACACTCTTTTTGTGTCTTAGGGATTTATTAAACTGTGTAGGGTAGAAACACAGTCGTTAGATGTCGAGTTAGTAGTAGTCACACCGATAGGGTCAGTGGTAGTGTGTAACAAGGTGATTAGAGACTACCTAGTAGAGATTCGGGGGAGACGGTTACGTGCTAGTCTAATCATCTTTAATATGCATGGATTCAACATTATTCTGGGGATGGATTGGCTAGCATCCAGCTATGCGAGCATTGACTGCCATAGAAAGGAAGTAGTATTCAGACCCTTAGGGGAGCAGGAGTTTAAATTTGTCAGGTCGTGTGTGTGCTCTGCACCACAGATCCTTTCGGCGATTTAGGCAAGAAGGTTACTTCTCGAGGGTTGCCGGGGGTACCTAGGATGTGTGAGAGATGCACCTGTTGACCTCATAAGTCATATCCCGTTTTGATTATGACAAATACTATGGCATTTAATGGTTGATGAATTTGTGTGCAAGAGCAATCGGAAGTATCATATGGTGCACGCACATGGGCTTAAAGAAGACAAACACCCAGAATGTTTATTCATTGTAATTTAATTAAGTTGTTATTTGGGTCTGTAATAATTAAAGCTCAATGATATGTAATAATTAATGCATTACATAGGGTAGATAAGCTCAAATGACCATAGGGAAACCAAATGACCGCAGGAAACTCAACCGACATCAAATTTTTAGGGTTATTTCTCAAAGGCCTTATACTGACCTTAAGACCCTGAATATTGCATAAAAATGTCCCCCACTATCTTGAAAATAAACATCATATGAATAAGGGCAGCATTTCAAAGAGAAAAGGACTAAAAATGCTGAAATTGGCATGTTCGGTCGATCGAACTCAGTTACACTGAGATCTTCGGTCAACTGAACCTCCTTCGGCCAACAAGTTGACCTATCGATCGACTAACTAGAATTATATAGGCAATGCCTTGGTCGATCGAACCCCCATGTGGGAAATGCCAACCGCCCGGTTGACTGAACCTCGTAGTTCGAAATGACCTGGTCGACCGAACCGCGCTGATTTGGAAAATCGCCTTTGAAACCCTCAAGATGGTCGACCATACTTTCAGTTCAATTTTTCCCTGGTCGACTAAACTTGGCTCCACGGTCGATCGAACCACAAAAGTGGTCGACCGAAGCTCTCGTGTTGAAATTTTTTAAAAGCATTAAAACATCATTTAAATTAAATTAATCTTTTCCAAAATATCGAGCGTGTCCCCAACGGTCAAAATTTTCAGAAAATTTATAAATACCCCCTCATAACTCCAGAATAGCAACTTTGATTAACCTAAATTTTCTCGCTAATCCATTGTTAATCAAAGTTCCCCAAAAATGCTTTTCATTGTTTAAATCATTCTTTTGGGGTGAAATATTTTATACAAGTCTTTCCAACTCTCTTTCATGCATTTATTTCAAAATCGTTCTTTTGAGGAGAGTAGTTTATTTAGGGAATTTTAATTGCTTTTACTGTCACATAGCTTCTATCTTTGAAAAATATTTTTAAGAGTATTGCTTAGGTTTTCTCTCGGTTATTTCTTTGGTAAATATTTTTAGGAGAAAAATTATTTATTGCACAAATACTTTTGAGCTTAAATTCCTAGATTCTCCAAATATTATTTATTTGCAAAAATATTTACAGGAGAACAATAATACTCATTTTTCATATACATTTCATTTGTGCAAATATTATTTAGATAAACACCTTTTCTCTACTGAGCATTTTTGCATATCATATTAGAGTGCCTTTATTTGAGTTTAAACGTGTACATCTTAGCTTGTATTTTCAGAAGCATTTTCATGTACAAAAAGGTTTTTTCCATGTACTGGTTGGGTTCAGCTCATCAATTGAATTGGGGAGTTTCAGCCCCGTAAATGAGACCGATTCGATTCAGCCAAAAATTGAACTGAGGAGTCTTAGACCCGTAAGTGAGACTGATTCGGGTCAGGCCAAAAATTGAACTGGGGTTTTCCTCGCCCCGTAAGAAGAGGATGTAAAAGTCTTCTGCTCCACTCGGTTAAGTGAGCAGGTATAGTGGAATCCTTGGGGGGTATGCCCAAGGTGGGGACGTAGGATGGTTTGGCCGAATCTCGATAACAAATCTGGTGCCGCTCTCTCTATCTTATTTAAATTTCTGCACTTAAATTTCCGTATGTGTATGCTTGTTCATGTTTTGTTATAACCATCTTGCATGCACACAGAACTAATTTAAATGAGATATACAGTACACGTGTATGCATCCACACACTGATAATTTAATCATTATACATACACGTTTTCAATATTGAATGAGATATGAATTGTGGTGAATCGGCATAATGGTTTAAATTAGCGAAAAATATTTTAAAACCCAATTCATCCCCTCTTGGAATCACACCAAATTCCAACAATTGGTATTAGAGCCTTGTTGCAATAAGCTTAACCTTTATTTGCATAATGATTGCAACAGCTCATATTTCGGTGTATCCCTGCTTTGAGGGTCAAGTCTTTGTGAATCCTTTCCTAGTTTTACTATGTAGATTTTACGGTTTGAAATTTGAAAATGATTTTATAAAATAAATTGATTGGAGAATTTGGAAAGTAGTTGTGAATGTTTTTATATCCCATTGAAAAATGACTTTAAAAATGCATAATTTCCCAAAATTTGAAAATGAATTAAAATTGCATGACATTTGTTTTAATGAATACCATCTATGTGCCATGCATACTTTTTCCGTGCCTTTGTCACTAATGCTTTCGCGAGTTCATATCTTTCTATGTGCTAAGGATTTTGGAAATCATAAGGATCTTGAAAAATTGAGAGAGAAAAAGTCACCACTCCAAACTCAAACGTTTAAGGAGTAAATTGGAAATGTATATATTTATCGTCCTTCTGCTTTATTGTACATTTCACACCATGATTCATGATGCTTATATTGTGTAAAATATTATTTGAATCATGTAAATTTATTTATGATTGCATACCAACTTATGAGGTGCTCTTAAGAAGAAAATTTTATTAATACTCATAAGATTTTTAGAAATTGTTGTAAATAGGGGTTACTATGCTTTGAATGCTTAAATAGTATTTGTGCTTAATATTCTAAATCTTAGTAAACACTATTATCATACTGAGAACCCTAAGGAAATCTAGCCAATACTGAGTTTTAGTGATTATATCCAATCTTAGCTTTATATGTACATAACATTTTGATTGGTAAACATGTGAAGATATTGGCTACCCTCTTCGAATGGACAAAAGGTTTTAATTGTTAAAAGATTCTTAATGCTATATATATATATATGCTGATGTATAAATATCTTGAATATAGCATGATTTGTCCATCACACTGATTTGGGGGTTTAGCAAATTAATATTCTATATATTTTATTTTCCTAAACTCATTACTGAGCTTAAATGATAAATTATTTTGAAATGATAAAATAAATTTAAGAAATTCATAAGTCTATCCCCATATTAAAACATCAGTTATGCCAAATAATATTAATTGAACATATAACTCTTTGGCTACATAATTGAGAGGGGAGCAGCAATTTTTCTGAAAATTCATCCAATATGCATTTGATTGTAATGAGCTTATACTTTTTGGATGATTTGTTGTTGAGTTGAATGCAAATATCTATTTAAGCTAAATGGATATATTTTCTGATTTAAGAATATTTTTTTTAAAATTTGATCTGCTTTGAGCTGAATGCCATTGTCCTTCAGTTGCCTAATGATTATATCTTTGTATGGATAGTTTATGTTTTTGTTTTTTTTTTTTTTTATATATTGATTGAACTACTGAATGTATGCCTGTATTGAATGCCTCCGCATGGCGGATGCAGTGATGTGAATTGCATGCTGGTAGTGATTATAGGTTCTTGCATGCTTAAATTGAACTATATATTGTTTGCGTGAATCTATTAGGTACATGTTTTATGGGAAAATGTCTAATTTACAAATGGCATGCTGCCAAAATTTCGACAGGAATTTTTCCAAAAATAAAACCTTGTACATAGATGATTATGATAAAATTAATAGTAAAATATTTTTGAAAGGATGAGTGAAAATAATTGAATATTAAATTTCATCATAACATAATCATCAAATAATTAGAGGAGCCCAGCTCGATCCTTACAGAAAGAACTTAAAGGATTCATATGTATCAATTCACATTCTTGAATATTGAGGCTCTTCAAAGAATCCTGAACATCATATCCAGTGGTTAAAGGTCTATGTATAGACATGCATTGTTCTAGGTTATGAATATTAGTTCATGCCTTAATATATTTTCTAAGATACATCTGTGGCATATAGGGATAACCATACTAATCAGTATACTGTTAATAAATCATCAGTATGGTTGGTAAAAAAAAAAAAAGGATTCAAAATGATGGCTTATACTACTAGGCATAATGAAATAATTTTTTATCTGATATAAGTAGTTTGTTGCATCTAAGCTAGAATTCAAATTGATAGGAGGAGCATTTAAGATTAAAATGTCTATCATGTTATGCTCACAAAAGTTTTAGCTAGATCTGTTATTGAATCAAGTGTGACATGTGATTGAATGAAATGTTTTATTGAAAATCATAATTTGAAACGTGTTGATTTGCCACAGTCATTTGATTTGCCATATGATCTTGCATGTGAGTGTTAATTTTTTTTAAAGATCTATATGGTTTTCCTATTCTGGTTATATCATGAAATTGGGCTTAAATGCTAAACCAAAATGACTGTTGCTTGCTTGCTTTAAATTAAAATATTCTTTGGCAAGCAACCCCCCTAGCACTCTTGAAAACATCATTAGGGGATATATATTTATATTTATATACATATGTATTTATTTTAATACTTTATGGCAAAACTAATTTCAAAACTAAATTTTTGCTCTCTTGCCTTATAATTATTATTATATACATATATAGTTTTAAAGTCGCTAACTAGTTCAATAACTACACATAAAAATGCATGCGAACTAGTTAGATTGTGTTTATGTTTAAACATATTCTTTATATACCTCATGTCTTTAAATTCGAATTTTCTACGAATCTCATGAAATGCTTAAATCACAATGGTTTGAGGATATTTTTGGTTTAACTACGTTTTTCATGTCATTTGAATATTTTAATAACTAGTTATATAGTTTGTGTGCTTAATTGCTAAACCTGTCATTGCTTTATACTCTATGAATTTGTTTGTGCTATAAAATGCATGAATATCACATCTCTTGCATGATTGATAGTTATATCTATGTTTTAAGAATACTAAACTGGTTGAGTAAGTAGTTGTGGATATCCTATAAATATATTACTCAATCAAGTCACTAGTTTACAGAGATTTTTGGGAAATGTTCTATTTTTCAAATGGCATGTTGCCTAATTTTCTAAAAACGTTTTCTCAAACATTTCCTATATTCAGATGATTATTTGCCTATATACTTAAATGTTTATTTAAATCTTTTTTGTTGTTGCCTAAAAGGGGAGAAGTAGGCAAGTATTTGTCATCATTAAAAAAGGGAAAGATTGTTGACCTCATAGGTCATATCCCATTTTGATTATGACAAATACTTTGGTATTTAATGGTTGATGAGTTTGTGTGCAGGACCAAACAGTCGACGGAACCGCGCAAATTTGGAAAATCGCCTTTGAAACCCTCAAAATGGTCGACCATACTTTCAGTTCAATTTTTCCCTGGTCGAACAAACTTGGCTTCACGGTCGACCAAACCACAAAAGTGGTCGATTGAAGCTCTTGGGTTGAAATTTTTTAAAAGCGTTAAAACATCATTAAAATTAAATTAATCTTTTCCAAAATATCGAGCCTATCCCTAACGGTCAAAATTTTCAGAAAATCTATAAATACCTCACAACTCCACATTAGCAACTTTGATTAACCCAATTTTTTTTCTCTAATCCATTGTTAATCAAAGTTCCTCAAAATGATTTTTATTGTTTAAATCATTCTTTCGGGGCCAAATATTTTATACAAGTCTCTCCAACTCTCTTTCATGCATTTATTTCAGAATCGTTCTTTTGAGTAGAGTAATTTATTTAGGGCATTTTAATTGCTTTTACTCTCACGTAGCTTTTATCTTTGAATATTTTTGAGAGTATTGCTTAGGTTTTCTCCCAGTTATTTCTTTGGTAAATATTTTTGGGAGAAAAATTATATATTGCACAAATACTTTTGAGCTTAAATTCCCATATGCTCCAAATATTATTTATTTGCAAAAATATTTATAGGAGAACAATAATACTTATTTTTCATATGCATTTCATTTTTGCAAATATTATTTTGATAAGCACCCTTACTCTAATGAGCATTATTTCATATCATATTAGAGTGCATTTATTTGGGCTTAAACATGTACATCTTAGTTTGTATTTTCAAAAGCATTTTCATGTACAAAAATGTTTTTTCCATGTACTGGTTGGGTTCAGCTCGTCAATTGAACTGGGGAGTCTCAGCCTCGTAAATGAGATCATTTTGGTTTAGCCTGGAAATTGAACTGAGGTTTTCCTCACCTCGTAAGGAGAGGATGAAAAAGGCTTCCGCTCCACTTGGTTAAGTGAGCAAGTATAGTGGAATCCTTTTGGGGGGGGGGGGGGTATGCCCAAGGCGGGGACATAGGCTAGTTTGGCCGAATCTTGATAACAAATCTAGTGTCGCTTTCTCTATCTTATTTAAATTCTTGCACTTAAATTTTAGTATATGTATGCTTGTTCATGTTTTGTTATAACCATCTTGCATGCACACAGAACTAATTTAAATGAGATATGCAGCATACGTGTATGTATGAACACATTGATAACTTAATCATTGTACGTACACGTTTGCAATATTGAATGGGATATGAACTGTGGTTAATCGGCGTAATGGTTTAAATTAGCGAAAAATGTTTTAAAACCCAATTCACCTCCCCCCCCCCCTCTTAGGATCACACCAAATTCCAACAGCACCAAAGGAAGGACTGAAGCTGGAGGATATCCCAATGATAAGGAAGTTCTCAGACGTGTTTCCTGAAGACTTACCGGGATTGCCTCTGGACTGTGAGATGTAATTCGCCATTGAGTTAACTCTAGGGATGGTGCAAATTTCCAAGGCTCCATATCAAATGGCTCTGGCTGAACTAAAGGAGCTAAAGGAGTAGTTATAAGAACATATTGACAAGGGGTTTATCTAATCAAGTGTATCACCCTGAGGACCCCCAGTGTTGTTCACGAAGAAGATGGATCGGTCGATGAGGATGTGCATCGACTACAGTGAGATTAATAAGGTGATAGTGAAAAATAAGTACGCGTTACCTCGTATTGACGATCTGTTTGACTAGCTAAAGGACACACACGTTTTCTCTAAGAATGATCTGCTATCCAAGTATCATCAGTTGAAGTGAAATCAGAAGATTATCAAAGATAGCATTCCGAACCCAGTATGGCCATTACGAATTTTCTTATGCTGTTCGGTTTGACAAACGCACCTGCATCATTCATGAATATG
This sequence comes from Malania oleifera, assembly GCF_029873635.1. Classification (NCBI taxonomy): domain Eukaryota; kingdom Viridiplantae; phylum Streptophyta; class Magnoliopsida; order Santalales; family Ximeniaceae; genus Malania; species Malania oleifera. The sequence continues at coordinate 36,440,920 of NC_080422.1, forward strand.
ATGAACAGGGTGTTCCATGAGTACTTAGATCGGTTCGTGGTGGTGTTCATTGATGACATCTTGTTTTATTCAAGGAATTTGGTAGAGCATGAAACTCATTTGAGGCTGGTACTTCAGGTACTCAGAGAGAAGAAGTTATTTGCTTAATTCAAAAAGTGCTAGTTCTGGCATGAACAAGTGACTTTTCTGGGACATGTAGTGTCCACGGAAGGAATCTCAGTGGACCTGAGCAAAGTAGAGGTGGTAGTTGATTGGGTGAGACTGAAGAACATGCATGAGATTAGAAGTTTCTTGGGTTTGGCAGGGTACTATTGCCAGTTCGTCGAAGGTTTCTCTAGGCTGTGAGGTCCTTTGACACAGTTTACAAGAAAGAATAGTAAGTTTGTGTGGACTAGGGAGTGTGAGCAGAGCTTCCAAGAATTGAAGCAGCGACTACTCATAGCCCTAATATTGACCATTCCATCAGGGGATGGTGGTTTTGTGATTTATAGTGACTGATCTCTAAAAGGACTCGGGTGTGTCTTGATGCAACAGGGAAAGGTTATTGCGTACGCTTCTTACCAGCTCAAGGAGTACGAGAAGAACTACCATACGCATGACTTGGAACTGGCAACAGTGGTGTTTGCATTAAAGACTTGGCAGTACTACCTATATGGTGAAAAGTGCGAAATCTTTATTAACCATAAGAGTCTTAAGTACTTTTCCATTCAGAAGGAGTTGAACATGAGGTAGCAGAGATGGCTTAAGTTGATAAAGGACTACGAATGTACCATTAGTTACCACCCAAGAAAAGCTAATGTGGTAGCTGATGCTTTGAGTCGGAAGTGAGTGCCTGCGTTAGTTTTAGCAATTGGAGTTCACCATGATATTGGGATGAACTTGGAAATGTTGGGTGTGGAATTAGTGGAAGGAAATCACCAAGTGTTCATTGCCAGCTTAGAAGTGCAACTGACCTTAGGGGAAAGGATCAAAGCAGGTCAGATAAAAGATGCGAAGATGACAAAGATTGTGAGTGAAATACATGATGGGTTAAATGCAGATTTCAATGTCTCGGACAACGGGGTGTTGAGATTTCATGCCCGGATATGCGTACCAAATGATGCTGAGATTAAACGAACCATCCTGGAAAAGGCACATCGCTCTCTATATATAGTGCATCGAGGGAGCACAAAGATGTATAGGGATCTGCGAAAATCTTTCTGGTGGTCTAACATGAAAAGAGAGATTGCCTGTTTTGTTGAGTAGTGCTTGACGTGTCAACAGGTGAAGGCCAAGTGCCAGAGGCCAGCGGGGCCATTGCAACCACTTCTCATTCCTAAGTGGAAGTGGGAGGATATCTTGATGGACTTTGTATCAGGGTTGCCTTTGGCGGTGCATGGGCAAAATGCTATCTGGGTTATTGTGGATTGGTAGACGAAGATTGTGAAATTCATTCCAATCAGAGTCAGCTATTCTATGAATAGGCTAGCGAAACTTTATGTGCAGGAAATTATACGACTTCATGGTGTCCCGGTTTCCATTGTTTCATATTGAGATCCATGGTTCACTTCTTTGTTCTAGAAGAGTTTGCAAGATGCCTTGGGATCTCAACTCACTTTCAGTACCGCGTTTCACCTGCAGACAGATGGGTAGTCTAAGAGGACCATTCTGATTTTAGAAGATATGTTGCAGGCGTGTGTACTGGATTTTAGGGGTAGTTGGATTAGATATTTTTCTTTAGTTGAGTTCGCATATAATAATAGTTATCAGGCCATTATCGAGATAGTGCCATATGAGGCACTATATGGTCACAGGTGCCGATCTCCTTTGTATAAGGATGAGGTAGGCGAGCAGCAAATTTTTGGGCCAGAATTAGTTCAGAAAACCTCTGAAAAGGTCAAGCTTATCAGGAAGAGGATTAAAGCAGTGCAAAGTCAGAAGAAGAGTTATGTAGATACTTGCTGTTAAGAGCTAGAGTTCTCGATCGGTGATATGATATTCTTGGCTGCAGTGGTGTACGCATTAAAGATCTAGAGGCATTATCTGTGTGGTGGAATGTGTGATATATTTACAGATCACAAGAGTGAAATATTTCTTCATGGAGAGGGAATTGAATATGAGACAGAGGAGGTGGCTTAAGCTGATTAAAGACTATGATTGCACCATCAGTTACCACCCAGGAAAAGCAAATATGGTAGCTGATGTGTTGAGTCGTAAATTAGGGAGCGCATTTGTATCAGTAATAATAACTGCACATCAGATCAAAATGGATTTGGAAAGACTCGGGGTGGAGCTTATATAGGGTAATCATCAGGCCTTTATTGCTAATTTGGTTGTACAACCCACATTATAGGAAAGAATTAAAGTTGTTCACATGAAAGATGCAAAGTTGATGAAGATTATTGATAAGGTGCAGAGTGGTCAGGAGGTGGAGTTCAATATTTTAGATGACAAAACTTTGAGGTTCCATACCAAACTTTGCTTTCCTGCAAATACTGAGATTAAAGGAACCATTATGGAAGAGGCGCACCATTCCCTGTATATAGTACATACAGGGAGTACGAAAACGTACATGGATTTGAGGTCATCCTTCTGGTGGAGCAATATGAAGAGAGAAATTGCTGAATATGTAGAGCAGTGTTTAACATGCTAGTAGGTGAATGTTGAGCATCAGAGACTGGCAGGGCCATTGCAACCACTTCAAATCCTTGAATGGAAGTGGGAGTATATTTCTATGGACTTTGTATTTGAGTTACCACCGTAATAGCATGAACAGGATGCCATTTGGGTAGTCGTTGATGGACTGACGAGGACCGTTCATTTTCTTCCCATAAGAGTTAACTATCCCATGAGTAGATTGGCAGAGCTGTATGTACAAAAAATAGTCAAACTGCTTAGATTGCCCGTGTCCATCATTTCTGACCGGGATCCACATTTTACGTCTCAATTTTGGAGAAGTTTACAGAGAGGTTTGGGGTCCCAGTTGGCCTTTAGTACGACTTTTCATCCTTAGATCGATGGACAGACTAAGAGGACTATTCAGGTATTGGAGGATATGCTGCGTGCTTGTGTGCTAGATTTTGGAGGCAGCTAGATTCAATACCTTCCATTGGTGGAGTCTGTTTACAACTATAGCTACTATGACAGTATCAGGATGGCCCCGTATGAGGCATTGTATGGTTGGAGATGTTGATCTCCATTATATTGGGATGAAATTAAAGAGAAGCAGCTATTGGGGCCAGAGATGGTACAACGGGCTTATGAGAAAATCAAGCTTATTTAGGAAAGGATTAAAACAGCTCAGAGCCGACAGAAAAGCTATGCAGATATCTGGCGATGAGTGCTAGAATTTGATGTGGGTGATAATGTGTTTTTTAAAATTGCGCCGATGAAAGAAGTAATGAGATTCAGAAAGAAAGGAAAGATTAGTCCTAGGTATATTGGGTCGTTTGAGATATTGGAAAGAGAGTCAGCCTAGTTGCCTATAGGTTAGTGTTACCCCTAACGCTATCCAAAATTCACGATGTATTTCACGCGTCCATGTTGAAAAAATACATCCTAGATCCATCTCACATAATAATTTTTGAGACATTGGAAATTTGTGAGACCTTATCTTATGAAAAAATACCAGTTCAGGTCTTAGATTATAAAAAGCAAGAATTACGTACCAAGAAAATTCTACTGGTGAAAGTACTCTGGAGAAACCATGTAGTGGAGGAAGCATCGTGGGAGTTAGAGGAGGAAATGTGCTAGAAGTACCCACATTTGTTTTAGTGGGGTCTTGCATCAGCCAGAGAAAGGTAAGGGTTCAGGTAATAAATTATGTAAGTAAAGAGATTTTTGTGCAGGTTAATCAGTTGTATGTAATAGTTTTCAATTTTAATGGTTTTGGGCGAGTTTTGTTTAGTTATTGTAATCTCCCAGGACTGTAAATGTAACCATGGTATTCCTCCACCATAAGTGAGGGTAATTAATAAAATTACAGTGGGTTTTTCCTTAAAGATTGATACATGAGAAAAATAACAAATTTCAAGGACAAAATTTTATAAGGAGGGGAGAATGTAGAGACCCGAAAAATTTAATTTATAAAAATAATAAGGAAAAAGAGAAAGAATAGAAGGTTTTTGGGTTTGGTATAAACCAAACCATCGACGGATTGGTGGGAGACCAGAAAAACCGTCGACGATTTTGTATTTACTGTAGGCCGGCTACACGTAAAATGATAAAAAGGGCAAGTTAAAGACCCAAACCGTCAACGGTTTTGTGAGGGGTGCAGAAAACCGTCGACGGTTTTGTCTACAGTGCTGAAATTAAATAAGAACCCACAAGCCATTTTTGTTAAACAAAACCAAAATCTCTCTCTCTCTGAACATCGTGACACCCTCTCTTTTCTCTCTACAATTTCACTCTGATTATAGCCCGAGTTGATGATCTGGAACCACCACGATGATCTAGGGGTGATTCTCTGCAAGTTGATTAGAGCGGATTATTGATTTGGGGTCCTTAGGCACCACCCCAAAATCAGAGAAAGTGAGTTATTTTAGGGTTTAAATGATTATTTGGAATATGTAGACCCAAGAAATGTATTGGATGATAAATATATTGGTGTTGAGTTGATTAAATTGAGGATAATATGATTTTAGAGTTTGGAGTTCTGAACGTCGTGGGCGTGGTTTAAGGATTTCAGCAGGCTTATCAGGAAACAGGTAAGGGGATAGATGAAGTCAGGTATTTTTAGTAAATTTATCAGTGAATATAAAGTAATTGATTCAGAAAGGTATATGTATGAATTAGTATAGTTTTTGGGAATACTGATGTTGAATTGAGGAAACTTTGAAAACAAAGTTAATATTATTTTGTCAGCCAAATATGTTTTCCTAGGCTAGATAATATATTACACAATAGTACTCACTTGTGTGTGGCATGAGTATAAATCTTATTGTAAATAATGGTATGTCAGAATATTTCATGAATTCACAGTACAAGCATGAATTGACGACAATTTTTAGAAAAACTATAAACAATATAGAAATTATATTTTCAGTATATTGTGATATTCAGTCGACACAGATGCCGTGATATTCAGCCGACGTAGATGCCCTGATATTCAACAGGTGCAGATGCCGTGATATTCAGCTGGCGCAGATGCGGTGATACTTAGCCGGCGTAGATGCCGTGACTAGATATATTTATCAGATATTCAGAAATATTATTATTATGATAGATTTTACACAGAATCATGGAACAGTGTTAATACAGATATTATAGAATCATGATATTTCAGTCTATACAGAATCATGGTAAAATAGTAATATACAGGCATAGTATTATATAGTATCAGATATCTAATGGACCATAACAGATTACAGAGCACAGTACCATAGCTAGATAACTAGATCAGATAGTATAACCCCTGTGTGCCAACTCGAGAAGTGTTGCGGAGAGCAAGATGGGCGAACTAGGTTGGTGATAGCCGAAAGTGCAACGACACTATTCAGAAAATGTTGGGTTGGTGGCCGATTAGCCCCGATGTGTTGCAAAAAGCAGAATAGCCACCGTGTGCCGACCCGAGAAGTGTTGCGGAGAGCAGGATGGGCGGACTAGGTTAGGTGGGCAATCGTGCATAGTTATGTCATGCTTGACTTAGCTTGGTAGGCCAGCTAGAGTTAAGTACAACCTACAAGCCACACAACTTGAGTCATGTAGGGTTAATTCATGATATATAGTTATCCATCCATGGTATAATTTCAGTAATAGACAGATATAGCAGATTATTTGTATGTATACAGAAATTTAGTATGATATAGTATGTTATGTTGATTTACGATTTATTTAGATTTATACAAAACAGTTTTACCTGACTTGTCAAATGTAGTTAAATTGTGTACAGATTTTCCTTACTTATCAGATATAGTTTATCACGAACAATATATGTTTATAACATAATAATACTCATGTTGCCACACACTGATATTAGTATATCTCCCTTATTGAGAGGTGTCTCACCCTAGCAATACAAACATTTCAGGAAACCCAGATAGATGAGCGGATCGAGCTTTGAGATAGAGGAGGCTGGTTATGCTACCTTGGCTGAAGGGTAAGTAGTTGAGTTGAAATCAGAATGGATTTTTAGGGGTATGACCCTAGGGTATTTATGATCCTTTTTGGGATGTATATGTGTAAACTTAGAAAAATAAAATAAAATAAATAAAAAATAAAAGGGGAAAAATAAAAGAAAGGGGAAAAGTAATTTAAAAAGGGTAGCAAGTAGGGACTTGTCGATTAATTTGTTCTCCTCATCAACGAACATCCTTTTGGGTTTTGTTGATGAGTACATGTGTCTCGTCGACGAGGAATTACCGAAAACAGGGAAAATTTAGGTTTTTAAACGCTTCGTCAACGAACATTTTGACCTCGTTGACGAATGTTCTTCTTGGCTTTATCGACGAACCCATGTGCCCCGTCGACGAAGGCCTAGTTGTAAATAGGCCTTGGATCTTCTTTTCCACGAATTCTCTATCCTCTCTCCTTTCTCTCTCTTGGTTTCATTTTCCCTACCTATTTTCTTCGAATCCGGCCTGGATTTAGCCCAAATCGATGACCTGAAACTACTACGAGGTTCTTGGGAAGATTCTTTGCAACATAGGCAGAGCAAATTTTCAGTTTGGGGGTACTTGAGCAGCACTCCAAAATCAGGGTAAGTAGGGTATTTTATTTATTAAATTAAGTTTTGGGAGTGTGTGGGCCTAGGAGATGGTAAATGTTAAATATCCTGGGGATAAACTAATTAAGTTAGGAATTTTAGAATGCAGGGTCTTGTTTCCTGTTTGATTTTAGGCAGAATCTCGAGGAGCAGGTAAGGGGAAAATGTTATAGCAGTTTTTTTTAATTAATTTTAAACTGATTAAATTCGAGTATAAAATTTTATATATTTAGGTATAATCTTCTGAATGGTTAGACTTTTGGATCAAAAATGATTTTAATTATATATATATATATATATATATATCGTAATTGGGAAAAACCTTGTGGTATGAAAATAACTTCAATAATTAAATGGTTGCGAGTACTGTCTGATTACGATTGTTGTTTGCTTGTGGCTACTGTTTGGGCTGTAAATTCTATTTGGTTGTGAATACTGTTCAACTGTGAGTATTGTTTGAATGAGAATACTGTGGGAAATGTGTTGATGTGTCTAGATGATTGGTTATGCAATGGATGTGTATTGTTCTATGGTTCATGTAAATTGCAATATAATATTGACAGCGGTATGAGGAGGTTGTTATATCGTACCTGGTATAATTGCCATATAACGTTGGCACTGGTATGAGGAGGTCGTTATATGGGGGTTTATATTAAGGGGGTAAAACATTGATAGTAGAATGAGGAGTTTGTTTTACTGATTTACTATGAATGAGGTTGTGTGTGTGAATTTGTAACTTGTGTGGTTGAGAAGATTGTGTAGTAACCTGTGTGGTTGATAGTCCTGTGTGGATGGTATTCTTGTGTGGTAGAGAGTCTTGTGTGGACGTTATATTCTGTGTTGACGGTATTCTTGTGTGGATGAGAGTCCTGTGTGGACTATATTTCTTGTGAGGATATGAACCCTGTGTGGGTGTGAATGAATAATGTGTGTATCTTGTGTGGATTGGTTGTGATTTGCGTATACATGAGGATCTCCTTGAAATGATTAGGACTGGATGCATGTAACTTTAATTACGTAAGTATTTATGGTAAAGTAAAATTCTCCACCCGAGGGCTTACTGAGTAAGGTGAGTGCCCTAATATTAGTACTAGAGCAGAGGGAAGCTACTTGTATAGGCGGGTAGTCTTCCCTATTCTTGGGAATTATCAGTAAAAATAATTATGTAAGTGTGTATGAAATTAGATGTTAGTAATGTTATTAATGATGCATTTTGTTAGCTTCTACTGATGATGAATAATAATTGATTATATCTTGAATGTATTAAACTTTCTACCACACACTGTTATAGCCTTTTCTTCCTTACTGAGAGCTGTCTCATCCTGACGATTTATTATTCTTTTCAAGTCCTTCAGGTGATCGAGCTTAGAAAGTTCCGGGGTGGGGTTAGTTTTGTAAGTGGTTAAGGAAATGGATATATATAAAGCTCCATGTTTAATTTCTTTTTTGGTTATGTAATATGAAGAATTTGGTTAAACTTTTTTGATGGGTTTGTAAATATATATATAGAACTCTGGTATGTTATTTGAGGTTATCTAATTAGTTTTGCTGCGTGAATGGTATTAGAGACGTATGATTGGTCTCATAACACCCTAGGCCCCACTTGGCGGGTTCGGGGCGTCACAATATGTGTATTTTGGTTATGGTAAAACTATGGTATGGTATATAAGGTTGAATAAATCGTGGCTTCCACTGCATAGTTGTCATGTATGCATGGTCAAGTATGTAACGAATTGCTTTTTCTTGCTATATATTTATTATTATTATTATTATTATTATTATTATTATTATTATTATTATTATTATTTGTACATACTGTGAGATTTCATTGCTCTAATACCTTTTAATATAAATCAAACCAACTTCATGGACCAGATAGGACTCGTGGAATTTGAGACACCATAAACAACCTAAGCAACGAGAAGTGGAATACATACAACCATAACCACATAATACCAGAGTGTCAGAATATTTCCCAAAGTATACATACACCGCAGTATTCAAAATACCTTCATTTGGACCTAGGGACTACTCAAAATAACTACCCAAAAATACTCACCCTACAATCAGGGCAGTACTGTAGTCCCCTCTACCTGCGAGCTTGATTTGCTCGCCTAGTTAGATCATCTGAAAAATATTAAATCACTGGGATGAGACAACGCTCAGTAAGATGAAATATGCTATTACTATTATGCGGCAGGTGAGTTTGCATATTTGTAAAATCAGATGTAGAAATACCATAAATAATTGAGTCTGAAAAAACATGTGTAAATATTACAATATAGCTCAAACCTATGTTGCTTAACATAAACTGATTTTATGAATTTTCTAAAAATAATACTTCTAATATCCATAGGTATATCTATGGTTTCTTTAAATTTGAATAAATATATAATAACTGAGAAAATTTTCCTGAATGGATAACTGAAAGTCATGATTTAACCCCTCATGACAGGGTTGTGCGGCCCGAACATGGGACCTAGCCTGGCTGACCAACTAGGGTAAGTCAACTGAACTCCGAAAGTCAGGTCGGCCTCCTCAACCCTTATCTATAGTGGAACTTGTCCACAATGTAGGCACGATCAACAGCTGAATACCAGATACTATTTGAGTAATGTGGTTGCACTCTGAACTGAATATAGCTACAGTACCGTGCTCTACTGACTGAATCTGGTCCATTAGGGTCTGATACTATATACATATGTAACTGATATATCTATATTACTGTTTTATCATGATTTTATAATAACTAAAACAGTGTAAAACTGATATGCTAATCTGAATAACTGGTTGAACATTTAATGTTCGTATTTCTGATTATCTGACTGAAATCATGGTATTATGAATATGCTGTAAATATATGTTTATATACATATACTGTAAATCATGGTATCATGGAAAATTGATAAATCATGCTATTCTGAATATTCTATAAAATTTTTATTTGTATGTTCACTAAAAATCATCATTTTATAAAACATATATTTATTCCATGATATTTTCTGCCTAATACACTGTAAGACATGGTATTTGTAAACTGTATAAATACTATACTAGTTTACTATAAACTCATGCCACACAATTTAAATAAATGAATTCACTTGTTCTAAAATTTGTATTTTCTGTTATACACACACACACACACACACACACACACACACACACACACATATATATATATATATATATATATATATATATATTATAATCTGAATAATAATAATTTAGTAAAACATATAATTTTTGCTGACTATCATACTAAAATTCATAGCATAGCATATTTCCCTTACCTGACTATCTGAGTAATAACTATTATTTGCAATCCCACGTGTGCGACATTCATAATTTCAACATCCTGAGATAACACATGTACGTTTCCCAAATCAAACAACTGAATTAACCTAAATAATTATCATATTCATACTCCCCAAATCCACATATGTACAAATCCTAAACTATAATCCATATATGATTTTACCTGGGTTCTTGAAATACCACCCACTGGGGTCCTCAACCCTTGTCCATGAGATCCCAAAAAACCCTGTTTTTGAAAATATAATATCTTAATTTTACTTCAAAAAACCCCAGTATTTTTTGCATATAATGCAGAATCTGACTTCAAATGAACTGGGTAATACTAAAAATGCTCAAATAATCCCCTCACCCTGGTTTTGGGATGGCTCCCAAGTTGGCATAACCAATGGATTACTCCAGCAGATTTGAAGAGAATCTTCCTAGGAGTGACGTGGCAGCTTCAGATTGTCAATCCAGCAAAGAACGGGGCCGGAATCGAGGAGAGAAAGTGAAGGGAATGAAAATCTATAGAGAGAAAGAGCCATCTATAAATTTCCTGAGCTGAAATTCGATTTTAGCATACTTATACACTTTCCTTCATCGACGAGACACGTCACTTCATCGACAAGGTCAAGAAAGGAGTTTGTCGATGAACTCACAATCTTCGTCGACGAATTTTAGGCCTTGAAGTAGCCCTATCTGTAACTCCTCATCGACGAGACACGTGTCCCCGTCGACAAGAACCTGCTGTGACCCTCTTATAATTCCCTTTCCCCCCTCTTTTATTATTTAAATACCATAAATATTCAGGTCTTTACATTCTCCCCTCGTTATAAAAATTTCGTCCTCAAAATTTACTATTTGAGCGATTCACGATCCCTTAAAGAAAATAGGCTACTTATTTTATTACTTACCCTCACTTGTGGGAGAGGAATACCGTGGTTACATAAGCAGTACTGAGAGATTACAATTATACCATAAAAAAAAATTCTCCCAAAATTAAAAACACTACCTATCCTATATTCTAAATTACAATTACACCGTACTAACCAAATTAAAACTGTCATTATTTAAACTTACATATTCCTATCGTACTCCACTAAACAGGTGCGGGTATTTCTGTCTGATTTCCTCTTCAAGATCCCGAAAAGCTTCTTTTGTTGCATGATTTCTCCACAGGACTTTTACTAGTGGTATCTTTTTGCAGCGAAACTTCTGTTCTTTTCTATCTAATATTTGCACTGGAGCTTCCTCACATGCTAGAGCATCACTGAATTCTAATTTTGCATAATTGATGACATGGGAAGGATACGGGACGTATTTCCCTAATATCGAAACATGAAATACGTCATTTATTCTGAATAGAGTTGGTGGTAAAGTTAGACGATAGGCAACTGACCCAATCTTCTCAAGTATCTCAAATGGGCCAATAAACCTAGGGCTCAACTTACCATTCTTCCCAAACCTCATGATTCCCTTCAGTGGTGTTGTTTCAAAAAATACATGGTCACCAACTTTAAATTCCAATTCCCGATGGCGAGTATTTGCGTAGCTTTTCTGCTAACTTTGTGCTGCACTGATTCTATCTTGAATAAGTCAAACTTTATTGTATGCTTGCTGCACTATTTTTGGCCCCAAAACTTGCCTTTCTCTTAACTCATCCCAGTATAAAGGAGAACAACACCTCCTACCATAAAGCGTCTCATACGGTGCTATGCCTGTGCTGGTCTGATAGCTATTATTGTAGGCAAATTCAACCAGCGAAAAATACTGGGTCTAGCTACCCCCAAAATCCAATACACATGCTTACAGTATATCCTCAAGTACCTGGATTGTCCTCTCTGTCTGACCATCTGTATGAGGATGGAAGGCGGTGCTGAATGCTAACTGAGATCCCAAAGCCTCTTGCAAGCTCTTCCAAAATCGTGATGTAAAACGTGGGTCACGATCTGAAATTATAGATATTGGCACTTCATGGGATCGAACAATCTGCTGAATGTAGATATGTGCTAATCTGTTCATAGGGTAGCTAACTTTAATAGGTAAAAAGTGGGTTATTTTTGTCAGTCGATCAACAACTACCTGGATGGCATTCTGACCATGTGGTGCTGGCGGTAGCCCAATAAAAAAATCCATGGATATGTGATCCCACTTCCACTCAGCGATGTAAAGTGGCTGCAACTGCCCTGTTGGCCTCTGGTGCTCAGCCTTAACCTGCTGGCACGTCAAGCACTGCTGCACAAATTCTGCAATCTCCCTCTTCATGCCACTCCACCAGAAATACTCTCGTAGATCTTTATACATTTTAGTTCTGCCAGGATGAACCGTGTATAGAGATCTGTGAGCCTCCTCTAGAACGTTCTCCTAATATCATCATTTGGAGGCACACACAATCTAGTGCGAAAACTTTGAGCCCCGTCGTCAGAAATGCTGAATTCCTCTCCTTGACCGTCCTGTTTACCTCTGCTAATTTTGGGTCATCCCCTTGACCGGATTTAATCTTTTCATATAGCACAGGCTGCATAACCAAGTTTGCAATAAATGCCTACGGATCATCCTCCACTAACTCTGCACCGAGTCTTTCCAAGTCTATCTGAATTGGGTGCTAAATTATTACTGCTAACTACGCTGTACCCTCTAATTTACGGCTCAGTACATCAGCCACCACATTTGCTTTACCTAGGTGGTAGCTGATGGTGCAATTGTAATCCTTGATAAGTTCTAACCATCTCCTTTGCCGCATATTCAACTCTTTTTGCATGAAGAAGTACTTTAAACTTTTGTGATCAGAGAATATCTCGCATCTCTCACCGTACAAGTAATGCCTCCAAATCTTTAGTACATGTACCATTGCAGCCAACTCCATATCATGGGTAAGGTAGTTCTTATCATATTCTTTCAACTGTCGGGAAGCATAAGCTACAACCCTACCATACTGTATCAACACACAACCATGCCCTTTCAAAGACGCGTCATTGTAAATTACATAGCCATCCTCTCTAGATGGAATCATCAGTAATGGTGCAGTGATGAGCTACTGTTTTAATTCCTGGAAACTTTGTTCGCATTCATCATTCCATGCAAATCTGGCATTCTTCCCTGTCAATCGAGGCCTTGATAGTCATGAAAATCCCTCAACAAATCGGCGGTAATATCCCTCAAGTCCCAAGAAACTCCTAATCTCCTAAACATTCCTCGGCCTTTCCCAATTTACTACTACCTCTATTTTACTGGGATCTACTAAAATTCCATTCCCTAATATAACATGCCCTAGAAATGCAACTTTCTCTAACCAGAATTCAAATTTGCTAAACTTGGATACAATTTGTTTTCCCTAAGCATCTTAAGTACCAGCCGTAAATGTGCCTCATGCTCCTCAAAACTCCTCGAGCAGACCAGTATATCATCAATGAAAACCACCACGAACTGGTCTAGAAACTGATGAAACGATTCATTAAATCCATAAATACTACTGGTGCATTAGTCAACCCAAACGACATCACCAAAAACTTGTAGTGCCCATATCTGGTTTGAAATGCTATCTTAGAGATATCTTCTGCTTTAACCTTCATTTGATGATAGCCTGATTTGAGGTCGATCTTAGAATATACTTGTGTACCCTGAAGTTGATCATATAAATCATTTAAATAGGGTAAAAGATATTTGTTCTTAATGGTTACCTTTTTTATCTCCCTGTAATCTATGCACATCCTCACAGACCCATCTTTCCTCTTTACGAATAGCACTGGTGCTTCCCAGGGTGATACGCTGGGTTTGATAAACCCTTTATTCAATAAATCCTATAACAGGTCCTTTTATTCTCCCAATTTAGCTGAAGCCATACGATATGGAGCCTTAGAGATCGGTGTTGTCCCTGGAGGTAAATCTATAGCAAAATGTACCTCACGATCGGGAGGCAACCCAGGTAGCTCTTTTGGAAACACATCGAGAAATTCCCTTACCACTAGCGTATTGTCAATCTTCGATTCATTTCCTAACACCTCTTTTACAAAAGCTATAAACCCCCGAGCTCCATCAAGAAGTAGTCTGCTTGCTTGCATGGATGATACCAATTGTGGGGAGGCACGCACACGTAAACTCACAAATCTGTATTCTTGCTCACCAGGGGGTCTAAAAATTACTTCTTTTTGATGACAATCAGTATTGGCGTGATTTGCCACCAGCCAATCCATACCCAGTATTATATCAAATCCCTGCATATCCAGTATCATAAGATCAGCTGGTAATACTTTCCCTTGGATGGCCACTAGAAAATTCCTAAGTATCTTCCCACATCTCATAGTAGATCCAGTCGGCATGGCTACACCCAAATCAACATCTAACAACTGTGTTTAAATCCCAACTAACTTAGTATACCCTATTGAGACAAAAGAATGGGTGGCACCTGTATCAAATAAAACAACAACTTGATATGGGAAAGTAGTAAAGATACCTGTGATGACGTCTCCAATTGCCTCAGCGTCCCATGGCGTCAACACATATACCCTCTTCGGAGCAATATTCCTCTGTCGGCCTCTACGAGACGCCTGATAACCTCCACGGTAGGGTCTGGGAGGTGGAACCTAGATCGGTAGTCCTGGGCATGCTCGTGCCATGTGGCCGGCTCTCCCACACTAATAACAAACGTCTCTCCCAGCTCGGCACACTCTTCTAGATGTCATTTCCCACATGTTTGACACACAGGGTAGGTCTACATTCCCTGATTTCCACGAGGTCCTGTCGTTTGTCTCTGACCTTCCCCATAACGTTCTCCTCTCCATGGGCATCGATTGGAACCTGCCAAAAACCCTGAGGCATGGGTCTCTTTCTCTGACTCTGAGCTGCGATACCTCTCTGCATGCCACTTTCAATATTCCTAGCCCTATCTATGACCTCTGTGAATGTTTGAGCCCAAAAACCGATAACCTGCTCAAACAAGTTCTACCTCAGGCCTTCTTCAAACTTCCTTTCCTTCTTCACCTCGTCTGGTGCCAAATGCGGGGCAAATCGAGACAACGCAATAAATCGAGCTACATACTGAGATACTGCCATCTACCTCTGGTCTGGGTTAATTTAGTTTATGTTTTATCGTAGTAGAGTTCTATTATTATTGTTATTTGGAATAAAAGAATAAAAATATAGCAGATTTTTTGGGGCGTTACATGGTGCATTTCATGGGATAATGAAGAGCAGAGAAAGAAGACATTTGCCTTTCTTTTACTCTATTGCATTTAGTTTTTGATTTGGTTCATAATAATGCATTGCATGCATGATGTGAATGGAAGCTCACTGATAACCATAGACTGACCTAAGGGGACCTATTCCTTCATTAAAAACTTTTTCATAAGAACCAAAAATCATACAAAAAGGTTTTAATCAGTTAGGATAAAAAATAGGGCTAAAATTAATTTTATAAAAAGGTCGACCAACGTTGCATTTTTAGCCTTAATTAAAAGCCTTGGTCAATTGACCATTTTTAATTGAGAAGCCTCAGCCGACCGACCCTGTTCATAGAACGTTCTTATACGCCTCGGCCGATCGGCCTTTCAACTCAAAAAAATGCCTTAGCCAATCAGTCACATGGACTAATTGACTGGCCTTTGCCCATGGTTGACCGAACCTATGAAGGTTTAGAATCACTTTTTGGCTAGCTGACCGGCGTCTCCCTAGGTTAACCGAACCCAGTTTTAAATTCGAAGTTACTGTGAGAGGACAACTGATCGGCCAAATTGATCGGCCAATGCCACGGTCGAGCGAACCTCTCGGGCTCCAGTTATTTTCCAGTGCTTAAACGTCATTAATTTTCTAATTAAACAATTTCAAAATGACGAGCGTGTCCCCAAACGGTCAAAAATTCCATAACTCTATATATACCCCCTACACAAACATAATTAACAAGATGATTAGCCCAAAAATTCTCTGAAAATATTTTTGCTAGTATTCTTCTTCAAAGTTTTAATTTTTACTCTCTTACTTTCTTTTATTTCAAAATCATTTTTAAAAGAGCATTTCATTTAGGCAATCATTCTTCCCTTTAAATTTCATTTACTCTCATTCCCTCTTTCCTTATCAAAATCATTTTCTTGAGAGTAAAAAGATTTGTGTTTCTCTACATATTTTTATTGACAAATATTATTGGAGAAATTTCACGGTTGATTGTGAATCTTGCACATCCATTGCAAGATTCCAATTGATCTTAGTATTTTATTGAAAAATCTTTTTAAGCACTTACCTCTAGTTTTCCTTGAACTTATTTTTAACATCTTTTCTTTGGAAAATACTTATTAAGGGTTTATGATCTTTGAAGTATTTATTGCTTCATTTCAAATCAAAGATCATTATCTTCATTTTCTCTCACCTTATTTCATAAATTCATTTTTGAGAAAAAAGTCTCACATACTCAAGTGAGCTTTATTTCATATCATATGTGAGTGCATTTATGCTTATTGTTGTACATATCTGCTTGTGTAGGAAGCATCTCTATTGTACACATTTGTTATTATCTGTTGTCTTCCCGACTTGTGGTCGGAAGAGGATTGCACTAACCTATAAGGTGCATCAGATAGACTTAGACCTAGTTAAGAAAGGCCTGGACTGGTTCAGACCTGAATAGGAGAACTAGGAGCACCGTCTTGTAAGGTGTTGTAAGAACTCGAACTGTGATATATGGGTTTAAATAATTAAGAGAGGGGTAAAATTGGAATTTGAGCAAGCTTCGTCAACGAACCTAGATCTCATCGACAAAGGCCTTATATTTCTTGTCAACGAAGTTCAGAGGCTCATCGACGAGGAGAAGCCGAGAGATTTCAGGAAATCGGGAATCTCAGGCTCGTCAACGAGGTCACCGTCTCGTCGATGAGCTGTCTATATGACCTTATCGATAAGGACACCATTTCGTCGATGAGGGCGGCTGAGTCAAGGGCTATAAATATCAATTTCTATTACTTCTTAACTAAGAAATATAAATATCCTCTCTCTATCTCTCTAGAAACTCTCTACACACTTCCTCTCTCTAGATTTCTTCGCCGTTTATTGTATGATTCAACGATCCGAAGTTACCATGAGGATCAGTGAAGGATTCTCTACAAGTTCTGTGGATCAGAAACTCGTTTCGGAGATTTTTGGGTTTGGCATAAAATCAAGGTAAGACTCAGTTTTCAATTCTAATCTGGTAGTTTTGTAGAGAACAATGTTGTGAGTACCTTCTGTACTAGGATTTGTAGGTTTTGGAACTCGGTTCGCTGTTTAGGAGCCTTAGAGTTCAGGATTTGCCATTTAGGGGAAAGGTAAGGGGAATTGTGTTTATAACGGTTATTGTTGAAATTAGACTCGGTAGAATTGTGGTTCAAGGTCCTTTGTGCGTTTTGGCTACTCATTTGGGGGAATCTAATGGGTAAAACTATGGATTTTTCATGATTACAGTTTTGAGAAAAAGGGGGTATCGGGTTGCATCCCTGGTTTTGTTGAAAACCAAATGTATATGATGATTTATATTGTGTTATAGGGATGACCATGCGTTGACTTGTTTAAATTGTATGTGTTTTGAAAACCATGATTTTAGATTACCAAATAGGTGTGGTTTGTTTGGTTATATGAGCATGCATGTATTGTATTTTGGTTGAAATGCGAGTAGGAACGGGGTTCGAAATTTGTTCCAAGTACTGAGAGTGTCCGACTCTATATCCGTGGGCGTATGAAATCGCTAGGCTATGTTTGGTAAGAGTCTTCGAATCTATATTCGAGGGCGTGAGCCTTACCGGTTGATCACTGAAGGGTCTGGATCCACCAGTTTAGTGCTGATACGATGCCATGGGAGTCTAGGACAAGCCATGTGCCGGTGGGGCAGTGTTTCGCTGGTTGGCTTGGGGCCAACGCCGTATGCCGCGAGCTAGCTTCGGGCCGAAGCGTGTGACGACACTGATATTACTTGATCATGTGCGTGTGCGTGTATGCACTATTGTGAAATTAGTATTGGAATTGCATTTAACTGTGTGTATGTTGCGTCATGATAATACTCAAATGCCACACATCGATATAACCTACATTCTTCCTTACTGAGAGATGTTTCACCGCTACTGTACGTACATATTTTTCAAGTCCTTCGAGTAACCGAAACTAGCATCCTTGTGTCGGGAGCATAGTGGTCGGTGTACTATGGGTAGCGCTTGGGTAAGTGCTAGAACTTGTGTTTCATGGGTTGCCGTTTTGAGATATGTTGGGCACCTAATTGTACGTTGTATGATAGAGCCTTGTTTCTGCTCTTGTATAGACTCTGGTATGGTACCATGCTTGTATAGAAAGACTTTATTTCCGCTGCGTATCTTTGAATGTGTATAGGGTGCTTGGAACCCCACGTGGTTGGACCCTCATTCATTGTACTGAATCTTAGATGATTTGTATGATACAGGGACAGGTTAGGTTATTAAATCACCATTGGGTCCCATTTTCGGGTTCGGGGCGTGACAGTTGTAGTTGTAAAGGTTGGGGTCAGCCTTGTAATGTGTCATGGGGTATTCTCTCGTCTAGTAAGGAGAGGGTGTTGTATTTGGTGTTGCTCCATCTAGTAAGAGAGCATTTGTGGAAGTTTTATAGGACGACTATATGACCTGCTATGCTATATGGATCCAAAAAGTAAAAGTTGCCGAGATGAGAATGCTTAGATGGATGAGTGGTATAACATTAAAAGATAAATTAAGGAATGAACATATTCGTGGTAAGTTAGGTGTAGCTCCTATAGAAGATAAGATAAGGGAGGGGCGACTCAGATGGTATGAACACTTGCAATGTAGGCCTTATAGTGCACCTGTGAGGAAGAGTGACTTAGTTACTGTGGAGGGCAGTAGAAGGGGTAGGGGTAGACCTAAAATAACTTGTAAGTTAGGTGTAACTCTTATAGAAGATAAGATAAGGGAGGGACAACTCAGATGGTATGGACACTTGCAACGTAGGCTTTATAGTGCACCTGTGAGGAAAAGTGACTTAATTACTGTGGATGGCAGTAGAAGGGGTAGGGGTAGACCTAAAATAACTTAGGAGGAGATTGTGAGTAAGGATTTAATATCCTTCAATCTATCAAAAGAAATGGTCCATGATCGCATAAATTGGCAGAAAATGATTTATATAGCCGACCCCACTTAGTTGGACTAAGGCTTGGTTTTGTTGTTGTTGTCGTTGTAGTGGAATCCTTTTGCTAGTGAGCTTGAGGCGGGTACGTAGGCAGGATTGACCGAACCCCGATAACAAATTTTGTGTCGGCTCTTTATTTTTTGTACTTTAATTTTATGCACATGTATGTGTAATTATTTGTTATATTTATTACTTTACATACATTCTTTTTATATATGTGGAATTGGAATATGCTTTGAATGACCCTAGGTTGTGGTATATTTATTGTGGAGCTCACTTGAGATAGGAAAAAAATTTTAATACCCAATTCACCCCCTCTTGGGAATACACCAATTCTGTCAATATTGAATTGATTGATACCATCTGCATGGTTGATGCAGAATGTGTGCTTGCATGCTATTTGAATTGAATGCCATTTGCATGGCTGATACAAACCTTATAATTGCATGCTGATAGTTATTTAGGAAATGTGCATGCTGATTGAATTGAATGCCATTTACATGGCTGATGCTGAACTTGTGAAATGCATGCTAGTAGTTGGCTAGGTTTTTTTGCATGTTTGATTTAATAATCATATACAGACATAAATGCTAACTAGTTGATTGTAATTATGATTCCATAAGACTTATTTTGAATTTTGAAAATTTTTACCAAGTCTTATGTAGTATCAAAGTAGTGACCATGTTCATCATATTGTTTTGATCTTAAGTGGCAACTTTTATTATTGTTTGTGTACAAAATTGCAAAATTTTTACAAACAGCTATAAAACTACTATCTCTGGCCCTTTTTTATGTCAAAAAGAGAGAACTTTTCAAGCTAAGATGTTCTTAATGCTTATATGATATTGTGCTTAACTTAACCCATTTGTTGATGCCAAAAGGGGGAGAAAGATCTGAGCAAAATAATTGCAAAATTCATATGTCTTCATTGTTTATGTATGCCTAAACTGCATTATAAAATTTTGCATTATACATATTGTAAAGGGGAGCCTTGTCAGGCTAACCTTATTTTGCTCCCGTATTTGTCATCATCAAAAGGGGGGAGATTGTCGACTTTTTGAGTCCGATCCCTGTTTTGATAATGACAAATCATAAGAATCTCATTTGTGTGTTTAGTCTATGAACAGATTTATGATTCAGAAGGCACAAATGGTCATTGCAATTTAGAAGCCGTGAAGTTTGTAAAACACATATCATATGGCTCATTACGTGGAACTGAAGCGCAAAAGAGTGAAGACATTTATTATTTGAGTTGTAATGCTTTTAGTTTAAATTGTATATGCATATCTTACTTGATATGATGGAAAGCTCAATAACTACCTTAGACTGACCTTAGGCACTCTATATTTCAGGGAAAATCATTTTACAAATGTTCAAAAAATATTACAAGTGTAAAAATCATTTTTGGAATTAAAAATTCCAAAACAAGTTTTTCAAAAACCCCTTTATGTTTCTTCCGTCGCATTGATAAACACTTTTCTCAATCAATCCATTCTCATATTAAAAATTATTCAACACAGAAGTTGTGGTATTTCTGCTTAACTTTATTTTGATACCAAGAATGTTCCATTTGGAGTTTTCTAGAAAACGTAATGTGCAAAATACTGAAAGGTGTCCGTAGTAGAAAAATCCCTTCATGTTTCTACCGCCTCAATGATGAACGATTTTATTAATCAATCACTTCTTATCTTAAAAAGTGTTCAACATGAAAGTTGTATAATTTTCTCTTAGATTTCTATTGATATTAATAATGTACAATTTGAAATTGCATATCAAAAGTTATGTTAAAAAAACTAAGGGTATCCACGTAGAAAACCTAGATCTGGTCAATCAAATCATTGGTTAGTTGACCGAAACTCACGAATTTGAAGATCCGGTCGACTAGATCTTCCCCCCAGTCAACCGGACCTATCAGAAAAGCACCCCAATAGCTAGTTTTCAAAATAAACTATTATTTTAATAGTCAAACGATCATATAACGACTACTCGGGGTTTTTTCCTATAAATGCCAAGCCCAAAACTCTTTAAATGACTTTTTCTAATCCCATATCATATTCTTACATTTGTTGGGCTTTTATTCTCTCATATTCTCAAATCTTTGAAACATTTTTACTCTCATATACTCCTCATTGCAAAAATCTTTTTGAGAGCATATTCATTGTTTCTCCTACTCCTTTCTTTGAAAACATTTTTGGAGAACCATTTGTTGCTAGTGAATCTTTGAGCATTTCTATTGCAAGATTCAAGAGCTCATTTAATCTCTTCATTGCTAAAATTATTTTGCGAGCAAAACCCTAACTTCTCCTATACTCTAATTTTTGAAAATCATTTTTTGAGAAATCATTTGGTGGTCTTAAACTCTATTGAGCTCAAATCATATCTTGTGAGAGTGTATCAAGTTTTTCATTGTACAAATTAGCTTGTCCAAGAAGCATTTCATTGTACACAAATATTTTTATTTCATTTGTGTTTATGATTTGGGTTGTGAACCGTGCCAAGTAAGGTTACATTGCTTGGAGAGGCAACTTCGCCTTGCGTGAAGAAGCGGATTGTAAAGGTAGCTTCGCTTTGTGAAGAAGCGAGTTGTAAAGGTAGCTTTGCCTTGTGAAGAAGTGGATTGTAAAGAGGATAGTGGAATCCTCAAGCAGGTTGTCTTGAGGTGAGGACGTAGGTGGGGAATGCTGAACTTCGTAAAAATCGTCGTGTTTGCTCTCTCTTCCCCTACAGTATTTATTTTTCTGCACTTGTATGTTTAAATTTATTTTATTGTGATTATTTTGAATGCTTTAAATATTTATTGCACTTGAGATTGATTGAGAAATATTGATTGCTTGAGATATCCTAAGCCTAAAATAGTTTGGTTGTGTGTTTTAAAAATAGGGCAAAAAGTGACCTAGATTTTTAAAATATTCAGTTCACCCGCCCTCTTGGAATTACACCATAACTCACAATTCTTATTTTTCTTTTATGTTTTCTCTTTGTACACGCATTTCATTCAACATATGAGCCACATATTACAACAATATAATTCTAAGATCCCTTTAAATACATATAATTCTAAGACCCTTTTAAATTATCCTTTAAATTCATATAATTCTAAGATCCTTGTAAATTCATATAACTCTAACATCCGAGTGGTCTATTTAAAACCCTTGAACAAGCACTTTGATGTTAGAACTTTTCTTTGAGGGCGTTTGGCAATTGGGTTAATTAGAAGATTCCTAAGTCTTGATGATGTTCACAAAGTTTGGCTCATTTGTCTAATTGAGGATTGGAGAACGAGTTTTGTATTATTATTTTTTAAAAAGAAAATAAAGATGTATCTTGTACTTTTTATATTTGAAAACATGCTTCACTAATTTTTTTTTTCGAATGTATTTTCAAAAATGAATTACAGTGCAACTAAATTTAGTTAAGATTGTTCTAGATGAAAATTTGTTAATAATAGTAATAATAATGAAACACATATTTTCATTTCAGAAAACTATGTTTGAAACACATGAAATACCTTAATACTATATTTGGAGAAGTTTTGAATTTAAATTTGTATTTTTTGAAATTGGCGCTCTGATACCAATTTGTTTGTGCGAGTGCACAATGAAAACCTCACAAACTCAAATCAATCCAGAACAAGTAATGCAAGTACTCAACAATGAGTATATAGAACAAGCAATTGCTCACAATGAGAATAAGGAAATAAAAAAAAAAAAAATCAAAGACACAAGATTTTACATGGTTCGACAATTTGCCTACGTCCAAGTGAGCAAGCAGTTGTTTTTCACTATCACATGTGAAGTTTACATCTAGGGTTACAAAATATTGATTAAATACTATCCTTATGCATACAAAAGACTTAGACTACATCTAAAATACTTCCGTAGCTATCCCTCGGAGGAAAATCCTCCAAAATCTCCCAATGTACTTATCTCCGATTCAAATTTTGTGACTTGCGCCGAACAAAATTGTTGACAAAAAGATACCAAGGTTGAATCCTCTATAGGCTAAAACGGTAGATGATTTGATACCAAGAGCAAACCATCTCGCATACCATCGACCAATCCATTGATGGTTTGATCCTACAACTAGCCTCATTGTTCTTTGAATCACTTTTGCTTTCCTCGGTGCATGCGTTCCACTCAAATATGAGCCACATCTCCAACAATCTCCACCTTGGTGAATATTCACCACTTAGGAGAAAACCAAAAGCATAACCCTGCTGCTCCACCCGAGCCGGTAGATTGAGACCGCCTCCCGTCTAGCACCTAGAGACGTAAACCAAGTCCAAGCGATGCTTGAACTTGTCCACAGTAATAGGAACTCCACCTAATTGAACACCTAGCTCCTTGAACGATCCTTTAAACCACAATGCTACCTTGGTAGCCTTAGCCATTGCCAAGTACTTCGATTTAGTTGGTGAAAGTGCATCCTGAGACTATACCCTGGACTTCCAAAAATTAGGTCCTCCCACAACATACTCTATTGTAGACCTCCTATCATCCAAGTCCCTTGTGTAGTTTGTATAAGCGAATCTCACAACTGAAAAATCACTTTCTTGCCCCCTGAAGCACCCCACTACACTGGTATAGGAAACCTTTGACATGTCCCAAACATCACCGTCCGTCCATGGGTACTCAGTGGTAGATAATTTACATTGATTCGCCACCGGTGTACCACCCTGAGATAACCACAATCTCCCTACGGTTATGTCCACAAAGCCACCCTGAGATGACCCCAATCTCCCAGTAGCTTTATACTAGA
Source organism: Malania oleifera (assembly GCF_029873635.1). Taxonomy (NCBI): domain Eukaryota; kingdom Viridiplantae; phylum Streptophyta; class Magnoliopsida; order Santalales; family Ximeniaceae; genus Malania; species Malania oleifera. The sequence goes on from NC_080422.1 coordinate 36,464,780, forward strand.
GAATCTCCAACCTAAGAATTCTATTGGAAATACCCAAAACCTTCACGTCAAATTCCTTTCATAATAGAGTTTCTGACTGAATAACCTCAGTCAAAATCCTCCCAACAATTGGCACTTCATTCACGTAGAACAATAGAATAATTACCCATTTGCATCCTGTCACCCTTTTTTCCTTCTGGATGCTCCACCAACTCCTATATCTGATTCTTATTCTGTAACTCCATCTCCTTTACCATAGCACCCGTCTATCTATTTTTTCCTTTTCTGTGCACCGCATTTTGAAAAATAGTAGGAACCTTGCTAGTAGTGATGAATGCATAAGATATCAAGTCATCAAACTTATACTTGGGCGGTGGCTTGATAGTGTATTTGAGCCTATTGTGATCTTACTGGCCTCCCGAGCTTGAACTCCCTAGAATATGAATGATGTCATCTCTGACCTGATTCTGTAACTCCACCTATATTACAATCTCCTTTCTGCTCCAATTTGTATTGTGATACTGCAGGTCTCTTGAGTTAGAACTCCCTGCATCTTTATTCTGAGTGTCCAACTCAACCTACACAACATCCTCGTTACTTTTGCACCTTTCTGGCACCCATTTCTTTTCATCTACCTAAGTACGCTACATCATTGCTTTAGATTCAAAAACCATGTCTCCACCAATCACCACCTTGTTTTTCATTGGATCACCCAGCTTGAACCCATCTTTCTTATAACCCAGAAAGATGTACCATCTATACATTGCACCAAGCTTTGATCTTACCTCACTAGAAACGTGCATGGCTGGACCTCCAAACTCTCTCAAACCAGATAAGTCTACTGCATAACCTGTTCAAGCTTCTCCTGCAACTCACCCATCTAGTGATACCTATGGAGATTAATCGAGAAACACGTCATACTCACTGACTTTACCAAGAAGTCCTTGCAAGCCTTGCATACAACCTGCCATGCTCACAAAACTCCTTGAACACTAGTGTACTTAGCTTTAATGTCTGACCTGAGGAACTTTCTCTCGGTCTGGTATTCCATCTTAGCCACAAGTTAAACTTGGCAAACATCTCCAACTTGTGTCGTATGCAGTACCCCCATACCTTTCATGATAAACTCATGAAGTGCCCATGTCCAACCCATGATGCTACCCTCACCAGTCCCCAAACATCCAAAACAATGTAGTTAAGAATACCCCATATTTTGTGTGTGGTTATTTTACACAAAACGGTATTATCTGACTTAGAACTCCTAGCTACAACTCCACCTACAATTGTGTTACCTAGTAGTGCATAGATATTCCTTGCTAACCTTTGTCCCTTCATCACTATCAAGACGCCTTTACGCACCTTCATTCTCCCACTTTCAGAATTGTAACTACACCCTTTATAATCCAAAGTGCCCAATGATATCACATTCTTTTGTAGATCAGGTACATGCCTTGCACCACATAACGTCCTTACCACACCATCATACATCTTGATTCTAATATCCCCCATTCCGACAACTTTATAGACAACATTGTTTCCCATCAGAATGGAACCACAACTCACCAATCTGTAAGTGGTGAACTAGGCTTTGCTGGGCGTTATGAAAATAACATCTAGAGTCTAGGATCTAAGAATCCATGAGGCATTTTGAACCCAATGAAACAGAAAGCATATCACAATCACTACTCCTTGAGTCTCTTTCTTTCACTACATTTGCATATTTTGATGAACCCTCTTGAGTTTCTTCATTCTTCTTCCTCCACTTCGGACACTCCGAATTTATGTGCCCTATTTTCCCGCACTTAAGATAGCAAATGTCCTTCCTCCTCCTGGACTGCAATTGAGTTTTATTACCACTTGATCCGCTCCAGGACTTGCCTCTCTCAAGATCCTGATTACCCTTTGCCACAAGCCCTTCACCTTGTGAACTCTCATCGCTAGCCTTCTTCCTCTTATGGAACCCCAATAATGCACTTGTGAGATCCTCCAACTCCAAGGTTTCTTTCCCCCATGTCAGAGTCGTAACTAGAGTCTTGTATGTAGGAGATGTAGGTAGGGAATTAAGCAGCATTAACGCCTTTTCTTTTTCCTCAAACTTCACATCAACTCGTTTCAGATCACTAATGATCTGATTGAATACATTGAGGTGCTAAATCAGGTCTGAACCCTCTGCCATCTTAAGTCAATATAGTTTTTGCTTAAGATACAACTTGTTCGTCAATGACTTGGACATGTACCGACTCTCCAGTTTCAGCCAAACCGCTGCCAATGATTCCTCATCCACGACGTGATACATCACGTCATCAGACAGACAATGCTTGATAGTAAACACAACTTTCGCTTCCAACTCCTTCCAACTTGTGTCCTCCATGCCTTCCGGCTTCTTTCCGTATACTGCCTTCACCATACCTTGCTGCACTAACAATTCCTTAACCATCCTCTGCCAAAGTCTAAAATTTCCCGTTCCATCGAACTTACTAACATTGAACTTCACCAAAGAGATCTCATTCATTGCAACCAATACCTCTGATACCAATTGTTGAAATTAGCGCTCTGAATACAATTTGTTGATGCGAGTGCGCAATGGAAACCTCACAAACTTGAATCATTCCAGGACAAGTAATGCAAGCACTCAACGATGAATATACGGAACAAGAAATCACGCAAAATGAGAATAAGGAAAGCAAACAAAATAAAAGACAGAAGAATTTACATGGTTCAATAATTTTCCTACGTCCACAGGAACAAGCAGTTGTTTTTCACTATCACATGTGAAGCTTACATCTAGGGTTACAAAATAATGATTAAATACTAATCCTATATGTACATATGACTTAGACTACATCTAAAATACTTCTGTAGTGATCCCTCGGAAGAAAATCGTCCAAAATCTCCTAATCTACTGATCTTTGATTCAAATTTCGTGACTTGCACTGAACAAAACCATTGACGGTTTCAGGAAAACTGTTGATGGAAAGATGCCGAGGTTGAATCCTTTGTAGGCTGAAGCCGTCGATGGTTTGATATCGAGAGCAAACCATCTCTCATACTGTCGACCAACCCGTCAACGGTTTGATCCTACAACTAGCCTCCTTATTCTTTGCATCACTATGCTTTCTTCGGTGCATATGTTCCACTCAAATATGAGCCATATCTCCAACAATATTGAATTTGAATAAAATGTAATATAAAATAGCATTGAAATTTGTCCAAATTCACCTAACCTCAAACCTAAGGTCCAAAATTCATACTCCCAAGCGTTGCGTAAAATTATTTCTTGAAATCCATATTTTTAAAGGTATTTTTGGGATATGTTTTAGAAAATGATCTTTTGAAAAGACTTCATTAATACAAATTTTGTGCATCGTCTGTATTGGAATTCAAAAGGATGTATCTAAATACAAGATTCCTCCAAAGCACATAATTCAAATTAAAGTCCACTTTCTTCTTACGTAACCTAGCTTGGCTACTTTCATCATGGGAATCTAACTACATGTCACAAAAGTGTTTCGACCATTTGTGACTAGTGGTTGAAGTTGCTCCTCCTATACAGCATCATCATTGTCATTATTAATTTATTTTCAAGATTTTCATTATAATTATCATTATTTTACTGTTGTCATTGTCATTAATTTTAACCATATCATGAATATTATTATTTTTTATTTATATATGTATATGAATCTTAAATTTCCAACTATTATAATAACTCAATTAAATAAAAGTATTTTCTTTAAAAAGTAAATTTATTTTTGAGCATAAGACATTTCGGAAAGTGATTTTATGATGACATATATGAGATAATTTAAACAAAAAAACTTTAATAGGCAAGGATAAAATAGAGTAGAATGGAGTTGATCTTCATAATTTTATATTTTTCTCATATAAATTTTGATTCCATTTCACTCCTGATCCATTCCACTATCGCGTACCAAACATTTATCTTAGAGTATATCGCTCGACACTCCAACCATTTGACGGAGACTAGTTCTTTACTAAAAGCTTTTTGCTCAAATCTTGAACTGTAGGAAAGAAGAAAAAAATGAGCAAAGAGAAATGGACTATCTTTACTGTGCCATAGGTAAATTGGGCTTTGATCTTCCAAAAATCAAAGAGGGAAAAGAATGTTACAATATATCTGCAATGCAAAGTATCCCATTTTTAAAGATTTAAAACCATGCGGAAAGATAATAAAAGGCATGATCCACACACATATATATATATATATATATATAACTAGTAGAAAGCAAATATTACATGACAAAACCCTAGTAAAGTGGGACGGACGTGAAAGAAAGACAAATCAAATTAACCCCTCTCTCTCTCTCTCTCTCTCTCTCTAGCTTTCCTCATCTATCACACATAACAAAACCCAAGCAAATTAATTTGGCATGGATGTGAAAGAAAGACAAATCAAATCAACCTCTCTCTCTCTGAATTTATTATGCTTACTTGATACTAAGGCATTCCAAAAATCATCACACCTTAAACAATCAGAAGGGAAAAGCAAGAAGCAAAACAGAGCCGACACAGGCAAGAGTACTGATTGAGAAGAAGAAGAAGAAGGATGCGTATGGCCTCGGCAGCAAAGGCAGTGCTGCACTTTTTTGACCCTTGGGCGGGCGATGGATGAGATTTACGCCCCCATTACCTCCCTTGTTTGGCCCTCTCTTCGCCTTTATTGGATTCATTAAGACCTCTTCCTTCCTTTCATCTCCTATTTCCCCGCCAAACCCAATTGTTGCATTCCCACCTGCATGCATTTCTGGCACACACATACGTACTAAAAACTATCATTGCAAAAACCCTACAAATGATTGATTTGAGCCCTTCATCCAAATCAAAGACCCACAAACAAAAAAAAAAAGAAGAAGCTCAAGTTAGGTTTTTAGAGATCGAAACCTTTGTCTTTGAAGGTGAGAGGGTTTGCGGCCGCAGCAGCAGCAGCCAACACGCTCAAGAGGCTTTGACTCCACAAGATGATCATGAAGAGAAGCCATATTGCAAGACCTTTTATCTTCATTTTCCCTAGCTTATGCGTGATATGTAATTAGTATATGATCTAGCTAGGTATAGCCTTTTTCTTTCTTCTTTTTCCTTTTTCTTGTTTTGATTGCTAGGAATAATATATGGAGGGACTGCTCTGCATGTGGAGCTAGAGGAAGACAAGAATATGAGCAGAGAATCAAAATCTAAGAGATGTCCCCTCCATGCCACTGCATCATATCTAAAAACGTCATAAAGAAAGAAATCTATTGAGAAAGTGGCGAGGATATAAAGGAACAAATGATTTATGAGTCATCTGGTATCAATCATTTTTAAAATTTATGAAAATAAAAGTCACAAATAAAAACTAAAAAAATCAAAAATTAAATAGGTAATCGACTAGTTAGAAACTAAAAACTGGTGATCGACTCATTTCGTTATATATACTCCTGAACGAAATTAAATTAAGGTAATTGGATGCCTGTTCATCTTGCTCCTTGGATAAAATAATAACCTATACTACTTATTAAAAGAACCCAAAATTTGACTGCAGCAACCTCATCACAATAATAGGTTTGCAACTTGAAATTCATAGATTTTAAATTTTCAAACTGGGCAATGGTGGAGGAAAGCGCCAGCAATGGGCATGGTATTTGCCAGAAATGCACTGGATGCAGTTAGCTGCTGCGGGTGTTAGGAAATTGAATGGGTAGAAACAGTATCACATACCTAAAATAAGAAATGAAAAAATAGGAATTGACACCAAGATTTAATTACGTGGAAAACCCCCAAACAAATCGAGGGAAAAACCACAAGCAAAAGTAGAAGGAATCCACTAATAAAAAAAAAATAATGATACAACTTCTCTCAAATTAAGAGAAACTAGAAACACAAGCTACAACAGAGACACTTGTAGGAGAGTACTTGATTTCTCTCTCTAAAGAGGGAGTTGGAAATGCTTAGGATGGATTTATTCCTTCACCACCACTTCCCTATTTATGGGGGTTTTGTACGCCTCCTTTTCAAAGCCGTCAAATGAATAGTGTAGCCACCTTTGTAGACTTGTGCAACCACCAAATAAATAGTGCAACTACCTTTGTAGACTTGTGCAGCCACCAAATGAATAGTGCAGTCACCTTTATAGACTTGTGCAACCACCAAATGAATAGTGCAGCCACCATATGAATAGTACAACCCCTATGTTAGACTTTGAATGCTAGAAATGACTTTACAATTAAGCATTCTCCCATTTAAAGTCATTTTCAAACCTTTTTTTTTTCTTTCATCCTTTCTAGTCTTGCCAGTTCCATGTCACTCACGTTTTTGTTAGACTATAAGAGGATCTACACCATATGAACTTGTCAGTGTTGATTGGTTTTGTCATAACATCTGTTAGGTTGTCTTTGGTGTGAATCTTTTGCATGTCCACACTTCCTTCTTCCACAACTTCTCGAACGAAGTGATACTGTACTCCGATGTGTTTTGTCCTGGATTGAAAAACCAGATTCCTTGCAATATGTAAGGCATTCTGATTGTGACAATATAGAGAAATTTTCTCTTGATTGTGCCCGAGTTCTTCCAATAGTCTTTTAATCTATATTGCCTCCTCGCAAGCCTGCGTAACTGCCATATATTCAGCTTCAGTCATAGACAATGCCACAACAGTCTGCAACTTTGATACCCAGCTTACTTCTCTTCCTGCAAGAGTAAACACATAACCTATAGTGGATTTTCTTTTGTCAAGATCACCTGCAAAATCTGAATCAACATATCCCCTAACAATAAATTCTTATCCTTCGTAACATAATGCAGCATCTGAGGTCCTTTTTGATGTATCTTAGGACCCTCTTTACAACATTCCAATGCTCTCTACCAGGATTCTCCATGAACCGACTGACCGTACCAATTGCTTGAGCAATATCTGGTCTTGTACAAATCATAGCGTATATTAGGCTTCCCACTGCTGATGCATACGACATTCGAGACAATTCCTACTTCATTACTAGGACACATACTTTAGGATAATTTATAATTGACAGGAAGTGGGTAGGAATTGGCTTACAATCTTGCATGTTGAAGCGTCGCAAGACTTTCTTCAAATAATTCTTTTGAGAAAGCCAAATCATTTGTCTTTTCTATCTCGGTTAATTTGCATCCCTAAAATCTTATTTGCTGGTCCCAAATTCTCCATATCAAACTCTCTAGCCAATTGTGCCTTCAATTCTTGGACTTTTTCTTTGTTGGGGCCTACAACCAAGATATCATCCACATACAACAATAAAATAATGAAATCATTATTACCAAACCTCTTGTAGTACATACAATGGTCTGCACTGAGTCTGTTATATCTAAGGCTAATTATAAAGGAATGAAATCTCTTGTACCAACATCTTGGCGCCTATTTTAAGCCATACAGAGATTTGGTTAACCTGCAAACCAAGTTTTCTTTTCCTTTTTCTTCAAAACCTTATGGTTAGAGCATGCAAATTTCTTCTTCAAGTTCTCCATGAAGAAAAGCAGTTTTCACATCTAACTGCTCTAAATATAAATCAAACACAACACACATAGCCAATAGAGTTCTGATAGTAGTAAGTCAAACAACTAGAGAAAATATCTCATTAAAATCAATACCTTCTTTCTGAGCATACCCTTTTACTGCCAGTCTTGCATGATATCGTTCCACCTGATCATTACCATCTCGTTTGATCTTGTAGACCCATTTATTTCCAATGGCTTTACGTCCATGTGGTAATGAAACAAGCTCCCATGTATTATTTATGTACATGGCTTCAATTTCTTCCTACATTGCTGTCATCCACAAAGAAACATCAGTGTTACTAATAACCTCATGGAAACTTGATGGTTTTCCATCTTCTGTTAGAAGACAATATGCAGTATTACTTGCCATAACATAATCTGAGTGCCATGATGGTTTCCTTGTTTCACGTACTGAACGTCGAACTTCTGTATCATTGGCCTCATTCGGTTCTTGCTCCTTATGCTCTGGTGCGACTTCAGAAGAATCTTTATTTTCTTCTATATGATTCTTTTTCCAGATTCAAGTTTCACCTGCGCTTTGAATGATAATGCGTTGTCACCACATGTTTTTTCCCCTCTGGATTACAATGAAAAAAATTAAAAAGTAAAAAAATATATAAATGAGTCAAGAAGTTTTTTATTTAGCATTCACAAGCCCAAAATGCACATAAAAAATCTTAGCCAGCAACCTAGACATTAAAGCTAATTCTTGCTATTTAAAATCTAAGTGGTGATTAGTTCATTTGTATGTACATTTATATAGCATGGTTTTCAAAATATGAATTGGTGGCCAACTTAGAAAACTTAGTGCGTTAGTTAAACCAATCGATTAGATTAATGTGCTAACCTAGTGGTTGAATTAGTGATATCAACACAAAAATTTACATAACTAGTTTATCATATGCTTATATGTTTGTTTACAGTAAATATAATATTAGATTTATAATGCACATTAATTTGATGTTGAAAAAAATAAAAGCAATTGTAAGAGTGCAAAATTACATCAAAATATATTAAAATGTAATTAATTCTGATCCCTTATATTTCTAAAACTAAGCTGGGTCTTCTTGTAGCTACTCCCCCCTCCATGTTTGTGTTTCATGGTCCAAGCCTTGTTAAGACATCACACACACAACTTCGACGATTTTGTGTCTAGGTTAAACTCGGCTAACCCATTAGCTCTTGCCAATTCAGGTCAGGTCACATAAATTCAACCAATTTGTCCTAGGAGATTTTTCTCGTAGATGTGAATTTAGGTGGAGGGGAGTTTAAATGACATGACATCAAATTAATAACTAAATTCTTTTGTGAAGATATAAAAATTCTTTGCATATTTTTATCATATGTCCCCTTTATGACAGAGATGTAGAGCCACATGTCACAAATCTAAATTTGTTTCTACTTGTAGGATTCATGCAACACTTGTTATGGATTCCTAAAAACAACTCAAGTTAAGGTTTATGGAATCAAACATACATACATAAGCATCACATAAGTTGTATAAGTCAAGTCGGTGATATTATGCCCCATAACTAAAAGAATGATTAGTTTTACCTCATCTAGGAGAATCCAGAAGTGTTAGAGTGCCCAATGGGGTTCAAGACCCTTTTGGATTCCATTTAGGCCACTATTGCTCTTATCAAAGCCCGATAGGTCCTCAAAAACTATGTGGCTAAATTAGTTAGCATTTCACATTTAGTTCATTGCCAAGATATGAACCAATCAACAACTCTTTTAATTGTTTATGTTTCCAAGTTAGAATTTCCATCACAACGACAATTAGTTATTTGGTTTCTTGAAGTTTTGTTTCAATGTTCCACGTCATACACTATATCATGACATCATATAGCATATCTAGCTACTACTATAGTATGCCACGACATCAAATAACACAATTATTACCATGTTGGCACAATTCATATCATTAAATTAACAAAAATGAACAAAACACTCATCAGCAAACCCTCACATATCATATGATTTGTATAAAAATAGCATTAGTTGCCAAAGTGGATAGACTATGCCAATATAATTAATAACATGCATTAATATTTAATATCACCTTTGTTGCAATTTTTGGCAAGGCACAACAACAATCTAAGTACTCTACTCATGGACTCTCCTAATAGGCACACAAACTTCCTCCAAGTAAAGACTCCTACACAAAGGAGTGCACAAGGTTGCTAGAGTGGGGCTTTATTAAGGTGTTAGAGTACTTATTGCGTTGGGCTTTTAGCCCCATCCCTTCTTGAATGGTATTCTTTGTTAATTCCTTCCACGAGATATTTGAGATGTAGCCTTAGTCATGGTAATTGACCCATAATTGCTCATGTCGAGTCAATAGTTAGGAGCAACAAACGAGTTCATCCCCATCATCAAGGCACACATGTGGTGACCTCGTTGGGTCATTAAATCATCCCTATTTCATGGGAGTCCCCATGGTGGATGCTCCTTTATTTTCCCTTTGTCGATTAGTTGCCCCTAACCCAATGAAAGATTGGATTTCCTTCTTACTTTCATTTCTTTATTATTATTTTTTTGTATAATCACTAAGCAGGACTTCAAAACATGCAATTTCATATATTTTTCTATATATGTGTTTGTCTTGAGTATATTTTTATTTTGGTTCATGCTACAATATTCCCATCAACGGATAAATGATACTCATTTATGTGTTTGATTCAACATATAATATTCCCATCAACGGATAAATGATACTCATATATGTGTTTGATTCAACAAATGTAAGAATGATGTTGTGCATGTCCTTGTAATTATCAAATACCTTGGACCTTTGTGTGAAATATATAGTATCTAAAGAATAGTCATATTTGTTAAGAATTCTATTGGTGAGTTTCTTTTGCATTTTAAAATTTTGAGTCAATGATACGGGTGCTTATATGCATGGTTGCATCCAAAACTCAATAAACTTAAGATTTTTTTATCAAGTTGGGGCTCATCAATGCGTAGGCAAACCTGCACGTGAAGACTCCCTCCCCTAGGCTTAACAAGATTGTTGAAGATTTCACTTATGAGTTTGTTTCACTTTGGAAAAATTGAGTGAAGGATAGATGATTATATACGCAATTCGGTCCATTACCTAATAGTTAAACTTTTGAGTCAAGTTGGTGCCACCCATACATATTAAGACTTCCCGAGTCCTAACAATATTTTCATAAGATATGAAGATATTTATTTTAATATTATAATAATATATTATTTTACTATGCATTATAGAACTATAATAATATACAATATGAGAATTAATTATTTTATAATGTTTTAATATAATAAGATTATGTCTTTAGAATACAATATGATATTAGTTTATATTTTTAATATTGAAGTAATTTATTATTGCACGCATCATGATGGTGTGTCATGGCATGTTAATATATTATAAGATTAATAAAAGTACATTATTATTTATATCCTTTTATGAGTATCATAGGAAAAAATGTAATTAATAATACAATATAATTTAGTAATATAGTATTAATTTAATGATGTTTTATTCCTTTTGCAATCTAATCTGAGGTATGTGGATTAGAAATGATGCTAACGATTCTATTCAGTTCTTCGGAAAAGTTATTTTAGGTTTTGTAAAGAATCTCTATTTACAAAGCTGCCCAGTAAAAAGCTGATAAAGATTAGGCAGCGATGAATGAGAATAGACCAATGAAAAATACCATGTCTTGTTGGTGCCAGAATATATTAAAGAGCTCTACTTAAGATCATGCATGGTCAATAAGCAAAACTCAGCAGTTACTTAACGTAGGAAAGAGGGGAATAAAAAGATGCCTGCTTTTTTCTTTAGAATATTGTACAAGCAAATGTGTATTTGTTAGTCATTGGAGGCACTGAACAAAGTAAAGGAGCTAGCTTTTGGAAAGGGGTCAAAGCATTAAACCCATTGGGGGTGACATCAAAAGTATTAAGCTCAAGAAAATTGATTTATCCCTCTTAATTTGTGCAAATTAAACTCAATAATATCGACTAACCTAGTGTTTGATACAAAAATCAAGAATTTTAAAAATGATATCTAGATTGAAATGATGGGTCTCATCGTGCGTGTGAAAAAAAAAATATTTCATAGAAAATAAAAAATAAAAAAAATTTGTCGGCACTCCATTTTGTTCGGGACCAAATTTGACAAAATTGTACACTTTGTTTTTCATACAAATACAGCAAAGAGTATAGAATACAAGGAAAGAAAATACAAAATAAAAGTCTAGAATACATCAGAAATGTTAGAAGAGAAACACACAATAATCTTATTAACACTATACAAGGTAGGCTTTATACAAGGGTACAAGGGTAACTTAGGAAATATACAAGGATACAAGGGTAACTTAGGAAGTATACTAACATCGCCCCTCAAACTCAAGGTGGTATTGAAGATATCAACTGGAGTTTGCATACTAAAGCACGATGGCGACCAGGTGGATGAGCCTTTGTGAAGATATCAGCCAATTGATCAGTCGAAGGAACTGACAAGAGGCGAAGTGTCCCATCCTGAAGATGATGACGCACGAAATGACAATCGATCTCGATGTGTTTGGTGCGTTCATGAAAAACATCGTTATGAGCGATCTGGACAACACTGTGATTGTCACAGTAAAGTGGAGTGCGTGAGGGCTGAGGAACACCCATATAGTGGAGAAGCCAACGAAGCCAAAGAAGCTCAAAAGTTGTATCAGCAAGAGCCCGATACTCAGCCTCAGTACTAGAGCGAGCAACAACAGTCTGCTTTTTGCTTCGCCAAGAGATAAGAGAGTCACCAAGTAGAAAAAGAAAACTAGTGGTAGATCGATGATCAGTAGGGTCCCCTGCCCAATCAGCATCTGAATAAACCTGCAACGTCAAGGATGAGTGAGAGGAAAAGAAAAGCTCATGAAATAGGGTTCCCTTCACATATCGTAAGATACGAAGAACAGCTGCATAGTGAACGGAACAAGGAGCTGACATAAACTGGCTAACAAGGTGCACTGCATAGGCAATGTCAGGTCTAGTGATAGTGAGATAAATCAAGCTCCCAACAAGTTGTCGGTAACGAGTGGTATCAGGAAGAAGCTCCCTATCAGTAGGACGGAGTTTGATGTTGGGCTCCAGCGGACTATCAATGATCTTACAATCTGTGATACCAGCACGTGTCAGAAGATCAGAAGCATATTTAGCTTGAGTCAAAGAGTAGCCATCAGAGGTAGGAGACACTTCTAAGCCAAGGAAGTAGCGAAGAGAACCGAGGTCTTTCATCTCAAACTGCTGACAAAGAAATTGCTTAAGCTCATGAATACCAGTAGTATCATCACCAGTAATGATCATATCATCAACATAAAGTAGTAAAATAGTGATGCCAGTAGTTATGTGACGGGTAAAAAGGGTTGAATCATAAGGGCTAGAGGCAAACCCAAGATGTGCAATAGTGGAGTTGAACTTGGAAAACCAAGCACGAGGAGCTTGCTTAAGCCCATATAAAGCACGATGGAGACGACAAACCTTACTAGAAGGATGAGGATATCCCGGAGGGGGCTGCATATATACCTCCTCAGCCAAATCACCATGTAAGAAGGCATTCTTAACATCCATCTGAAATAAAGGCCATCGGCGAGCAGAGGCAATAGCCAACAGTGAGCGAACGGAGGTAATACGAGCAACAGGAGCAAATGTCTCCTCATAATCAATGCCATATTCCTGAGTAAAGCCCTTCGCCACTAAATGAGCTTTATATCTTACTTCAAAACCATCGGAGTTCGTTTTCCATTTATACACCCATTTGTTCCCAACTATAGTCTTTCCAGGAGGCAGGTCAACCAGGTCCCAAGTATGAGTTTTGTGAAGGGCATCTAGTTCTTCAGACATAGCTTGCTGCTAAACAGGAACAGAACAAGCTTCACGATAATCGCGAGGCTCGTGAAGGGAGTCAAGAGTAGAAAAGCAGTGATAATCACTAAGATAGGTAGGAGGTGCCCTTAATCGACTAGAACGACGGACATCCAAATCATAGGACTCAGGCGGAGTGGATGCGATGGCATGATCATCAGACGGGCCAGGTTCGGGAGAGGCAGACATGGAGTGATCACCTGATGAGCTGTCATGACCTGCACTAGAGGAAAAATTGGGAGAGAGATCGATGGCAGGGTCAGTGAAAATAGGAGAGTATGAGGGACAATCAGAAGAAAATGGAGAGATACTAGTAAATATTTTGTGTTCCCAAAACTGAACATGTCGAGAGACTTGAAGACGCTTGGCTATAGGGTCGTAGCACCGATAATCCTTGTGTTCAATGCCATAACCAAGAAAGCAACAGAGACGAGAACGAGGTTCAAGTTTTTTATGTTCATGAGATGGAAGCAAAACAAAGCAAGCACAACCAAATACTCCGAGAAGAGAATAATCAGGTACCTTTCCATAGAGAGCCTCATATGGGGATTTATTAGAAAGAGTAGGGGTGAGAACCCGATTAATAGTGTAAACAGCTGTAAGAGCAGCTTCTCCCTAAAAGGATTCTAGGAGGGGTGTAGAGAAGAGTTGAGAGCAAATAGTGTCTGGGATGTGGCGATGCCTACGTTCAGCACGACCATTCTATTGGGAGGTGAATGGACAGGATCAATGGGATAAGGTGCCAGCCTCGTGAAGTTCTGCAATGAAAGGAGTAGAAGTATATTCTAGGGCATTGTCGGACCGAAAGACTTTAATGTTGCGATTAAATTGAGTTTTAATCATTTTCTTAAAGTCACGAAAAACAATAAGTAACCTAGTGCGATCATGCAAAAGATAAATCCATGTAAACCGAGAGTAGTCATCGATAAAAATAACAAAGTAACGAGACCCACCCTTAGTTGGGACAAGAGCAGGTCCCCAAATATCAGAATGAACCAAATCAAAAGGTAAAGAAGACAGAGAAGTACTTTCATTAAAAGGTAAAGCTTTCTGTTTCCTAAGTTGACAAGACATACAATCAAAAGGTTCAAACTTAACATTTCCCAAGCAACCACTAGAAGCTAAAGACTGAACACGAGGTAATGAGGTATGACCGAGACGAGAATGCCAAACACGGGAAGACACTGCAGCAGAAATAGATGGGGGAGAACACGAACGAGGCAAATGCAGAAATGTGAGCTCGAAAAGGTGACCAACTTTACGCCCGGTCCCAACAAGCTGGCCCGTCTTCGGATCTTGCACATCACAACCTTTGTGAGAAAAGGTTAAAATCAAACCACCCTCAACAAGTTGACCAACAGAAAGGAGATTGAGAGACAAGTTAGGCACAACATATGTGTTAGGTATAGAAAAAACAGGAGTAGAAACATGACCAAGATGACTAATAGACATATGCGAACCATCAGCAGTATAAATCAAGGGAACAGGAATTAAAGACTACTTATGCGTCACTAAAGAGGAATCAGAGGTCATATGATTGCAATAGGCTGAATCAATAAACCAAGGTGAAGAGATACATGTGGAGACGAATAAGGCAGTAGAAGTGCGAGAGAGAACTTGGGTGACAATTGCCTCAAGGTCAACTGCAGAAAGAGACGACAAAGGAGATGCAGGAGATGGAGTAGAAACTAAGGAGCTGGTGGAGACAGCAGCAACAGGCCTAGAAGAGGAAGATGTCTTAGCCTTGAGAGCATCCTTAGCATCCTTGGCCTTCTTTTTAGGACAATCAGAAATACAATGACCTTCCTCCTTACAATAGTGGCATTGGCCATTAAAACGTCGCGGTCTAGAAGAAGCAACAGCCGCAACAGGAGTAGATGAACTAGATGAAGTAGTAGCCAAGATCATATCGGTAAAATGAACTCGACGAGTCTGTTGTCGTGTCTCCTCAGAAATGAGCTCCGCAAGAGCAACTTCAAGTGTAGGAAGAGGAGATCGATGCAACAAAGAAGCTCGAGTAGTCTCAAATTCATCCCAGATATGCATCATAAAGTATAGGAACTGACGGCGATCCCGATATGCCGCAAAAGGCCTAATTGACTGCTCATCAGAAAAAACAAGGTCAACATGAGAAAGATGATCCCAAATGCCACTAACCTGAGCATGAAACTCGGCAATAGACTGTCCAGGTGCCTGATGCATATGAGAAAACCTAGTTTCCAACTAAAACTCGAGAGCACCATCATTACCACAGTTGTATCGTGTGGCCAAAAAATCCCAAGCAAGTTTGGCATTACGAAACTTGGGAAGGAGACTCTGAATAGTAGGAATGGAGGTATTAATAAACCAAGAAAGAATCTTACAATGAGTACTTTCCCATCCATCAAGAGCCTCATCAAACTCCTCAGTGGATTGCGTGGCAGTTTTGGTAGGTTTTGGTTTTGTTCCAATGACAAAACGCCATAATCGTCGACCAATAAAAAAAATTGACATTTGTTGAGCCCACGCATTGTAGTTGGAGCCATTCAAAATAATCTCTATAGGGCGAGCAACATCGGTGAAAGACACTATTAAAAAATAATAATAATAAATGCAAGGACAATGGTGGAAAATTTGAAGCACAAGAAGGAGAGTAAGAACTCAACAGTTTTTTTTTTTTTTTTTTTGTGTTTAGTAGTGGGCTTCTATTGGAGAGTAGGGGAAAAAAAATGGTATCACTGTAAATAGAGATGGGGTGCTTCTTTGGTGACTTGCAGTGGAGCACAGACGGCCGTGCAGAGGGACCGCCATAAGGTGCAGCAGTGGAACCGATGCTGGTGCTGCCAGAGGGACAAAGCCGATGAGACGACGCCGAGAAGCAAGGTCGCCGGAGAATCAAGAAGGACCACAACCAAGACGGAGGAGAACGGAAGACCACGACCACCACGAGTGCAGAGAGGACGAACGGAGACGATGCCGAAGAAACAGAGACGACGCCGGAGAAGGAGACGACGAACCAACAAGGGTAACTTAGGAAGTATACTAACAAGAAATACACAAAATACAGAAAAATATGATGATACAAAAAGAAATAAAAATACAATGAATATGAAGAAATATTTGGCTGTACCTGCTAGAAGCACAAAGAGAAAGGGGGTCAGAGGAAAATCAACAATTAAAGATAGGAGATTCCTTTCTTAAAATCTATAATAACGACTAATCTAGTGTTTGATACAAAAAATCAAGAATTTTAAAAATGATATCTGAATTGAAATGATGGGGAGCCATGCGTGCCAAAAAAAAAACATTTAATAGAAAATTTTAAAAAAAAACTCTTTAAAATGATGGAGATTGGGATGGGGAGAAACTGAATTGGATGAAGTGAACTTGTTAAATCATCTTTGGTAAGAGGCTTTAGGATAAATGCCCTAATTCACGAGGGTGCCTTGTGAGGTAAGGAATGAGAGAGAGTCGTACAAATGATAAAAATCAAAAAAGGTGTGTGTAAAGTAAGGTGTAGTCCCAATAGGGGAGGGGGTGAATTGGGTTTTAAAAGTTTCTTTGAACTCTTTTTATAAACACTTTCCTAACTTATTTTATACTTAGCAATCACACAAGGATGGTTTGAATTTTTAATCACAAGACTAGCTGAGAATCAAATTCACTTTTAAATCTTTATGAAAGAGTATATCAATTTAATCTTGCAGCAATTTAAATTAACACCCAATCTATAATCCAACACAATCCACAAGTTAATTTAAACAATGCATGAATTGCAGCAATGCTTCCAAGATTCAGACTTTGTTATCAACTAAGTTTCTTGAATTTAAGTATGAAGTAAATCAGTAAGTTAATGAGCTTTGATATTTATTAATCAATGCACTTCCCTTAATCATGGTTTCCATAAACGATTAATCAACGTACTCCCTTTAAGGTTTCTGCAAAAGATCAATCAATGTATTCCCTTTAATTAAAGTTTCCACAATCTCAATAACAAATTAATTTCCGGCACTTAAATAAACATCCACGCAATTTGTATATGCAGAAAATTAAAGAGTAAGGAAGAGAGTGAGACCAAGATTTTTACGAGATTCGGCTATACCCACCTACGTCCTTGCCTTAGGCAACACACTTAAGGATTTCACTATACCACTCCTTTACGAGCGGAGCAAACCTTTACAACACTCCTTCAATAGGTTGGAGCCCTCCTCTCCAAGCGATACCCCATGCTTGGTACAATGATTCAATAGCCCTGAATCGTCAAGAAAAACAAGAAAATAAGAAAAGCTTTTTGCGTACAAGAATCACTCTCAAAAAGATAAGATTAGTACAAGTTATAGCATAGCTAAGACTACTTAAATTTAAATATCAATGAAGAATAGAATTGAAGCTCAGAGAATACATCACTGGGATCTTTCTTTGGATTTATCAAACTTAGAATTTATGCTCAAAGATCAGAGAGAAATAACTCAGCAAGTTTCAGAAAAATTTCATCAAGTATGTGAGCAAGATGATTTTTGGAAGAGTAAGAGAACTATAAGTTTGATTGCTATTTTTAATTCTTGGTATGATTTGATTTGTGAAATCATGTATTTATAAAGTTAAAAATTCATATTTTTGTGTTGTCCAAGTTACTTGGAGTGTTTCCCAAGTTTTGACAAAGTTTGGGGCACAAGCAACATAAGTTGGAAACTTTTTAAAGCCGTTTTGAAATAGTCGTTATGAGGTTCAAGTGCCTAGACTCATCCGGGTCAATCGCCTGGACTTTGAAATTTAGCGTAATATCAAGGTCAGAACAGAGTCAGGCACCTGGACTCACACGGGTCAGTCGCCTGGGCCTATACTGTCTTCCCAATTTTAATTCAGCAAAAATGTCAGTCGCCTGAGTAGTCAAGGGTCAATCGCCTAGGCAGATAAAAAAGCTATTTTTTAAAATTTGTTTCCAAAAAATCTTGCCAACTTGTTTTGATATTTTTGAAAGTATTTTTCGGGATTTTCAAAATATGGTCTCTAAGTCCATGATTAACCCTAATGAGCTTCAAAGCATTCATATTGATTTTAATTGAAGTACTTACACACAAGACTTCCTTAAGACTTTAAACTTTCCTAAACTTGAAGTCTTCATGTATATCTTGCTTCGAGTCCATCTTATCTCGTGCTTTAATATTTTTTGAGCTTTCATAAGGTTTTTCTGTCTTCGACCTTTTGAGCTTTCTTTTGATCACTTGGCTTTGGAATGCATTCTTTCATAACACTTGTGATCTTGGAATCTTATGCTTGAACTTGAACTTATAATGCTTGGACTATTTGAACTTCATATGTTTGATTTCTTGAAACATCATCACTTAAATCATAACATGTTAAATGACCTCAATTTGTTATCATCAAAATAAGATTTAAAATCCATGTTAGGCCAATAATCTCTCCCTTTTTAGGATGACAAATAAGGAGTAAAGATGAGAGAACCTTGATAAGGCTCCCCCTTACAATAAGAACACTTTTAACAATGTTTGGAAAAATAATCATTCATATGTATCAAAATTAGGGTTTCAAATGTAAGTTCAAATATTTATATATCATAATCAAGTATCAGTGCATCATAAATTAGCATATCAACATTAGTAACAACATATATCATGTCTTAAGTCATCATATCTCATATCATATCATCATGTCTAGCATCATCTCATGTATTTTGCATTTTAGCTCAAACTTCACAATTTGCTTATATTTCCTCATTTTGGCTTTCTCCCCCTTGCTATTTATTATTTCAAATATGCTCTCAATTTCACTCTCAAATTTCTCTCCCGCTTTCGACATCATTCAAAAAAAGAGAAAAATAGCATCGTCACAAGTAGACACAGAATAGTACACAACGAGATGCATATTCATTTAGTGCAACAAGGTGTACAAAGTGTCATGAATATCAGGAGATACATACCAAAAATGAAAAAAAAAAATAGAGATTCAAAGCCAATACACATAGATAACTAAGATACAACACAAAAAGGGCAACAAATATATTAAGCATCATCAGCCTCATCATCATCATCATCGGTTGCATCATCTTTTTCAGTACTTTCATCACTTCCTTCTTTAGACTCCTTATCAGATGCATTGTCACTAAGAGGTGAAGAGCTAATGTCCATGGGAGCAACACTCCGAGAGGAGCTAGCTATATGCTGCTCCATGCGACTAAGGAACTAGTCAAGTGAGGAGCAGGTAGTCTATAGTGAGGCTACATTCTCCTAAAGTGACTGTAGTTCTGAACGCATGTCACTACTAAATGTAGTGAATTTATGATGGAAGGGTACAAACCAAGATGGAGTGTCAGGCTCAGGTTCTTGATGTTAGTTAGGAGGTGGAGGTACAGCTGCCGGTCTCGGTGGTTGTCTCCTTTTTAGAAACCAACCCTGCTGATGTTTTTCATATCCCATTGTTTTCAGGGTCGTAGAGTTAAAAAGATCATATTGAGTTCTCTTTATGAACAACTCAGTAGGAGTAGTGACACAAAGGTGAGAAAATAATAGATTCAGGATACCACCATATAGAAGAGTGACTCGTCTGACTTCCAATTTGGGCCATATCCATTTCAGAATTAAACTTGATAAGTCAAGTTTCTTCCCTTTTAAAAAACACCACAAAACGAAGCAATCAACATAGGATATGTAATCATGTGAACCAGCTCGGGGTTGGATATTGTTCATGCTTATTTTTTGAAGGATTTGTGCTTGGAGGTTTAGCTGCTTATACAAAGAAGGATGTCCAAAGTATACTGGGTCTTCTATCATGATCAACGGTAGAAATTCCTCAGGGGTGAAACCTTGCTCAAGTGCTAGACACTAAAATTCTCCTGGGCTAATGTGCAAGATAGGGGCCAAAGTCTGTGGTGTTAGGGAGATAGCTTTTCCCCTAACCTCGGTGGTCAATACAGGCTCTCCATGTACCATATTTGCGTAAAATATTTTCACTAAATTCGGATAAAGACCTTTTGATTGATAAATCACAAAATATTTCCAACCAATTTCTTGAAACATTGGTAGGATGTCTGGAAATTTTGACCTAAAGAACGTGGTATCAAGGATTTTACCAAAAATCAGATTCATAGAACAAAGATTGGTTCTATATCGTTGCTTGGATTGAGGAGTTATGAGCCATCTCTTGATATTTCCATCGTCTTTCCTTGAAGAGGCACCACGGTTCGCCATAGTCTTGGTGCAAGGCATCTTAATTTCTAATAGTGAACAAGCGAATGGAAACCCTAGAAATCGTGGAGAAAGGTGTAGGAAAATCATTTTGACGTTTTGATCAAAGGATTTTGAGCCTAAGGATCAAGGGAGATCAAGAGAGGGAGGCTCGGGGTGAGTGATAGAATAGTGGTTAGTTGATTGGGATATGAAAAGTTAGGGTTTTCGCGCTGTGCATATTGAAAGTCCCGTCAATTCAGTTGCCTGGGGTGTTGGGCTCAGTTGCTTGACATTTAATGAATTTCAATTTTTACAAGATAGCACTCTAGTTGACTAAGATAAAAAAAGCTCAGGTGCCTGACCCTCCTTTTTTCACAATCCAGTTCACTAAGCTTTCAAGCTTAGTCGCCTGACCTCACCAAACTTCCATTTATTCTCTTTTCACTCAACATGAATTCTTCCTAAACAACTTTCTTACTATGTAATAAACCAAGTTCTCTTTTTATTGATATAAACCTGTCTTTTGGAATAGGTTTTGTGAAAATGTTCGCCCATTGGTCGTTTGTATTTATAAATTCAAGTAGTATATCTTATTTTTGCACGTGATCTCTTAAAAAATGATGTCTTCTGTCTATGTGCTTGGTTTTTGAGTGTGATATCGGATTTTTGGAAATGTTTATTGCACTTGTATTATTACACTTTATCGGTATGGCTGAGTACTCTAAATTAAAGTTTTTTAATTGTTGTTTCATGTAGAGTATTTGTGCACAGCAACTACCTGCTACCACATACTCAGTTTCAACAATGGATAAAGCTATGGAATTTTTTTTTTTTTGGAGAACCAAGAGACAAGAGACCATCCTAAAAAGTGACAAGTCCCACTTGTACTTTTTCTGTCAATCTTACAACCTGCATAGTCCGAATCTGAGTAACTAATTATTTCAAAATCGGTGTCCTTAGGATACCATAGTCCTAAATCAATTGTGTCTATCAAGTATCTTAGAATTCTTTTGATGGCTATCTGATGAGATTCCTTAGGAGCTGATTGAAACTGGGCACACATGCACACACTAAACATTATATCTGGTCTACTAGCAGTCAAGTATAACAAACTTCCTATCATACCTCTATAGTATTTCATTTCTACTGGTTTTCCTTTTTCATTTTTATCAAGGCTTCTGAAGGTACTCATGGGAGTTCCTATGGGCTTACGTCCTTCCATGTCAAACTTCTTAAGCATGTCCCTTATATATTTTAATTGATTTATAAAAGTTCCATTTTTAGCTTGCTTAATATGTAATCCTAGGAAGTAATTTAACTCCCCATCATACTCATCTCAAACTAATCTTGCATACATTTGGCAAATTCTTTGCATAAATCATCATTTGTGACACCAAATATAATATCACCAATATAAATTTGTATGATAAACATGCCTTTATTTTTGGATTTTATGAATAACGTGTTATCTGCCTTTCCTTTTGAAAAACCATTTTCTAGTAAGAATTCACTTAACTTCTCATACCAAGCTCTAGAAGCTTGTTTTAACCCATATAATGCTTTTGTTAATCTAAATACATGATCAGGGTTATTTATGTTCTCAAAACCAGGGGGCTATTCCACATAGACTTCTTCATTAATAAAACCATTTAAAAATGCACTTTTTACATCCATTTGATAGAGTTTGAATTCTTTATGAGATTCATATGCGAACAACATTCTAATGGCTTCTATTCTTGCTATGGAAGCAAAAGTCTCATCGCAGTCCATTCCTTCTTCTTGATTATATCCTTAAGCTACAAGTCTTGCCTCATTTCTTACTATTATGCTATTTTCATCCTTTTTATTCCTAAATACCCATCTTGTTCCAATTATTGAGTGGTTATTGGGTCTAGGAACTAATGTCCATACTATATTTCTTTCAAACTGATTTAACTCTTCTTGCATAGCTACTATCCAAGAATCATCACTCAAGGTTTCTTCAATGTTCTTAGGTTCTTCTTGGGATAGAAATACATAGTGGTTACATAAGTTTTTTAATGATGATCTAGTAGATACTTCTTGAGAAGGTTCTCCTATTATTTGATCTTTAGGATGATTTCTTACAAATTTCCACTCTTTGGGTAACTTAAGTTTTTCTATAGGATCATCATTTGGAGTTTCTTCATTTTTCTCTTCTTTAACTTCTATGATTTGTAAATCTTCGAGTTTTTGTAAGGCATTATCTTTTTCTTCAATCTCAATTGCTTTTGTAAAAGGATTAGATTCATCAAATGTTACATGGATTGATTCAATGATTGTGAGAGTTCTCTTATTATAAATTCTAAAGGCTTTACTATTTGATGCATACCCTAGAAAGATACCTTCATCTGATTTAGCATCAAATTTCTCTAAGTCATCTTTATCATTAAGTACAAAACACTTACATCCAAATACATGAAAGTAAGCTATGTTAGGCCTTCTTCATTTCCATAATTCATAGGGAGTTTTATTTAAATTTGATCTAATGGAAACTCTATTCACTACATAGCATGCGGTATTAACCACTTCAGCCCAAAAGTACTTAGGTAGCTTGTATTCATTTAACATAGTCCTAGCCATTTCTTGAAGGGATCTATTCTTTCTTTCAACAACTCCATTTTGTTGTGGAGTTCTAGGTACTGAAAAATTATGTCTAATTCCATGTTCATTGCAAAAATTTTCAACATCTTTATTGTTGAATTCTCTTCCTTGATCACTTCTAATATTTAGAACACCGTAGCCTTTTTTCATTTTGAAGTCTTTTACATAAGTTTATCAATGTATTACATGCTTCATCTTTTGTGGCTAAGAAGAGTACCTAGATAAATCTGGATTAGTCATCAATTATGAAAACCATATTACTTTCCTCCTATACTTTGTGTCCTAGTGGGACCAAATAAGTCTAAGTGAATAAGCTCTAAGGGCTTGCTAGTGGAAATGTGTTTCTTCTTCTTAAAGCTAGACTTAGTTTGTTTTCCTAATTGACAAGCATACAAAATTTTATCCTTAACAAACTTTGTGCTAGGTAGTCCTCTAACTAAGTTCTTTTTGACTAGTTTTGATAGTAAGTCCATACTAGAGTGTCCTAGTCTTCTATGTCATAACCAACTAAGCATGTAATATTTTGATATTTTAACTTTTCAAAATTTATGCAATACACATTATCAATTCTTTTAGAGATGAATAGAATATTATGTTTTTCTCTATTTTCAACAATACATTTGTCTTGCTTAAAAATTATATCAAAACCTTTGTCACTCAATTGGCTTATGCTCAATAGGTTATGCTTTAATCCATCTACCAATAACACATCATCAATGGTGAGGGAAGGTTCTTACCTATTTTACCAATCCCAATGATTTAGCCTTTGGCATTGTCTCTAAATGTGACATATCCGCCATCTTTTAGCCTTAGTGTGATGAACTTGGATTTATCCATGGTCATGTGCCTTGAACACTCGCTGTCCAAGTACCATTTGTCCTTTAATGGGGTAGTCCTAAAGCAAACCTACAAGAAGGGTTCAATGTGTTACTCTTAGGTACCCAAACTTTCTTAGGTCTTTTTATTTCAGATTTATTTTCTTTGACTTTCCATACTTTCTAGATTTTAATATTTTTTCTTTTGAATGGGCATTCAAATTTTATATGTCCATTTTTCTTACACAAGAAGCACGTAGTGTGTTCATAGATATTTGTGGAAGATGTGCTTGCATAATGTTTTGATTCCTTTACAAAATATCCCATATATATATATTCTTTTTCTTTTTGTTCTCAATTCCGTTGTATCTAATTCCTTCTTTGTCTAATGACATTCTTTGGTATTGGAATACTTATATAGTATTTTATTTTGTGCATTTCTTTACAGTTTTTGATAGGGAGTAATTTTCTAAGAATTATTAAATTTATTTTAGGATAATTTTTGATTAATTAAGTACCGTTCGTAAGAACGAACGTGTAGGGGGGTGCTAATATCTTCCCCTCGCGTAACCGAACTCTCGAACCCGACTTTGGTAATGCAGACCTATTCTACCCTTAATTGGGTAGTAATCATGTATTCAAATGACACTAAAAGGTTAGTTGCAAATTCATACATTTTTTTTTTTTCATGAAAATATTATTTTAAAAATCCACCTTTTTTAGTTCGCGTACCTCGAGGCAACACACATTCTGGTGTTCCTGCCCCGCACAAGAGAACATCCCGACACGTTTCATAATTACATTTGTAAAACCATTCATCGATTAATCATAACCATAGCAAACTCACCTTGAAGGTGCATTTGAGACATCTAAGAACCTATTTTACTGCAACTCGATGCTTTTTACCTGAACTAGAAATAAAATGACAACCACAGCAACTACATGAGTAATGTGGATCTAGCTAGCTAGAAAGTGCATATGCATTAGGCACTATATCCATTTCTTTATTATTATTTTTTTCACTAGTAGGAGACTACTTATTACTAAGCTTGAAGTGGCTTGCAAGTGGGTAGCTACTAGTTTTTCCTTGCTTATGGTAAACCTCTTCAACACTTTTTAACATATTTCTCCTAAGATAACAAAACTTTGCCATTCTCCCCATCATGAATTACTCTTAAACCAAAGATATTTTTTTAATTGGCCCCAAGTCTTTCATGGAAAAAGACTTACTATTAAGTTGTTTTTTACAATGTGACAATTTTGTTAATGTCATGGCCAACAATTAACATGTTATTAATATAAAGGAAAAAATCACTTCTTGAGAAATTGATTACAACCACACAATCATCTATAGTAGTCTAAGTATACCTATAACCATAAAGGAGTCAAAACATTTTATAGCATTGTCGAGGTGCTTACATAAATTCAAATAAGCTTTTCTACAACATGCAAACAAGATGTAATTTGCTTTTAATTTGAACCCACCAGTGGTTCTATGTATATTGTTTCATCTAAGTCACCATAAAGGAATGTGACCTTCATTTCTTTTAGATGAATACTTTCACAATCAAATGAGTTTTGTGCCTTGGATGAGAGCCTTTTACTTCGATCTTCCACTTGTAAACCAATTTGCATTTAAGTGCTCTCTTGACCTTAAGCAATTTCACCAAGTCAAAGGTATGATTTTTATGCAATGATTACGTCTCTTCTTATATGGAATCCATCTATTGTTCTTTGTGGTCATGTAATATGTATTCTTATAGTATTTTGATTCTCCTACATCTATAAGTGACACATAGTCATACAAGAATGTCCTTGAGTTGGCTATATTAGCTTAGAAGATATGTTTAACTATCAGATTTTATAGATGGTTAAGAAGGTGCTTGTTCAACATGTTATGCATATAGAGACCCAAAGAATTTATAGTAATTAAATAATAAGAAAAGGAAAGAAAGAAAGGGGAAATTTTCACAAAAGGGACAGAGTCTCATCGACGAACTCTACGAATTGTCTTTTTGGGATTGTCGACAGGGACGCTTGTCTTGTTGATGAGAATTTACCGAGAGGCTATTTTTATGCTCTGAATTTCGTCGATGAGGGTAGGGTGTTCATCGACTAACTTGCTTCTTGGCCTCGTCAACGAAGTGGCGTGTCTCGTTGACGAAGCCAGGGGTATAAACAACGAAAAATTATTTTTCTACGAGGTATTTTGTATGCAGGCTATCTCTCTCTCTCTCTCTCTCTCTCTCTCTCTCTCTCTCTCTCTCTCTCTCTCTCTCTCTCTATAAAATCATCCCTCCCTCCTTCTCTCTTCGATTTCGGCTTTGTTCTTTGCCGGTTCGACAATTTGAAGCCGCCACGTCACTTTTGGGAAGATTCTCTTCAAATCTGCTGAAGTGATTTGTTGGTTAGGCCAACTTGGGAACCATTCTAAAATTTGGGTAAGTGAATTTTTAAGTATTTTCAATATTACTAGTATTACTCGAGGCTAGATTTTGTATACCATGAGAATATACTAGTGTTTTGTAGAATAAATTTGGGGTGTTATATTTTCAAGAAAGGGTGTTTTGGACCCCTATAGTCATGGATTAAGGACCCTAGCAAGTATATGTTTTGGAACCCTAGTAAATTATAGTTTAAGAAATTTATGAATAGGCAATTTCATAAATTATGGGTGCATGGATTTACTAGAGAATATGTATACGTAAATGCAGGTTTGAGGTTGGTACACTGAGGGTACGAGAGTGGAGTGGAGTGGAGGCCAGCCTCCCAATCAGATAGGTAAGGGAGATATGCTATGTTAGGAATTTTAAAAGTTTATCAGAAAATTTTTTGTGTGTGTGTGTGTGTGTGTGTATCAGTTTATTATTCAGTTCTTCCAGAATATTATTATTATGTTAGGAGATGCAGATTTTAGAGCATGAGATTTTAATTACTCAATTGTGTGGTATGAGTTCATTACAGTTTAGTATGGTATTTATACAGTTTTACAAATATCATGTTATATAATATATTAGCAGGAAATATCAATATGCAGTTTTCAGAAAATATGATTTATAACATTTTTCAGAATGCCATGATTTCCAAAACCATAACACTCAGACATTACAAATTATACAGTCAGATATTAAAGTCATTTTAGTTAGATATTACAATTATTTAAACAGATAATACAGTATTTCCGATCAGATTTATAGTGTTATGGTTATTTTGAAATCATGATAAAATAGCAAGATAATTATATATATATATATATATATATATATATATGTATTATATAGTATTAGATCCCTGAGGAAATATTTAGTCAGATTCAGATAGCAGAGCACGATACTGTTGCTATTTCAGATTAGAATGCAACCACATATCATAGATAGTGTGTGGATTCTGTCTACCGTGCTAAGAGAGATTGTAGTCCCCTTAGAGTACTAGGTTGAGGTGGCCGGTTTGACGAGGCAGAGATTAGTAGTGTGCCAGGAGAGACTGTAGTGGGCCAGATTGTGGATTGGTAGAATTTCATATTGACTTACCTGGTAGGCCAACCAGATTTAAGTCTCGCCTACGGGCCGCACAACCCTGTCATGAGAGGTTAAATCATAACATTCAGTTCTCAAGGTATTATCATAGCTATTTCTATAAATATAGATTTACAGTACAACAGTAGATTTATTATAATATTAGAATTATGTGTAACTAGAAAACTCATATATACAGTTGTATTTTAAACTATAATAACTATAATCTGTACGATATACTAGACTATCAGTTTTACAGTTTCAGTATTATATCAGTATATCAAATGTGTAACTCAGTTTCCACACACTAATGATAACATATCTTCTCTTACTAAGCGTTGTCTCATCCTAGTTACTTAACATTTTTCAGGTGATCCAGCTAGGCGAGCAGATCAGGCTCGTGGATAGGGAGGTTTTGTGCTATCCTTTTTGGAAGGGTGAGTGTTTCCTGGGTGTTGGTTGTTTGGGTAGATCCCAGGGTTTTTGATTGATGTCACTGGTGTTTTGTGATGTATATTTTGAGACTTTTTAGATTTTTGGTATTGTAAATATAGTTGTCAGTTTATGTTTACCGCTGCCTAGAAATGTAATGTGAATAAAGTTTTCTCAGAGCTTCCTTAGAGCCTGAGATGTTTTTAGCAGATAATTTAGAGAGATTTTCTATATATATTTTATATATTAAATGAAAAAAAAATAACATGAAAAATCAGGTCGTTACAGTTTGGTATTAGAACCTAGGTTACTAGCTTCTGTAGACCCTAAAGTTCAACGAAAACAATACCAGAATATAGGAAAAAGGATTTGAGGTTTTGTTCTACGGTCTGGGTACAAGATTTTTGTGGTGGTTTCTGTATCTTTCCTAGGGTGACGATTTTAAAAAAGCCATAGTAAATTATTGATGAGTCATGTGTCTAGGTTGTAGGATTGGATTTTAAGTTAGGAACAGGGGGTAGTTAATAGTAAATTTGAGGTTTTAGTTGAATGAAATAAATTAGATCTGTACGAGAGATAGGATCCTTAAATAGTGTTCTTTGTCTTTTCAGGATAGACCCAAGGAGTAGTGGTACAAATGCTGGAGGTGAAAAAACAGGACCCTCTAGTATGGGAGGTGGAGATACAGATGTAGTGTTGTGCAGCGTCACCCAGCAGGTGATGGCTAAGATGGCTAAGAGCACGGGGGAGCGTGGCTGCACGATCAAGCAGTTTACGTGGATGAAGCCTCCATCTTTTGCTAGACGAGTTGACCCGATTGTGGTTGAAAATTGGATTCAAGACATTGAGGAGATATTGGCGGTGCTTTCATGTACAGACGAACAAAAGGTGTCATTTGCGTCATTTAAATTGATAGGGGAGGCAAAACGTTGGTGGAGATCGACAATTTTGATTGAGAAGCAGAGGCTTAATCCCATGCCAGTGATGTGGGGTCAATTCAAGGAGCTTTTCTTCGAGCGATATTTCCTTGCTATCATTTGGAGTGCAAAGGCAATAGAATTTCTGCATTTAGCTCAGGGGAAAATGAAAGTATCACAATATGCAGCACAATTTATTGAGTTGTCTCAATTTGCCTCACACTTGGCACCAGATGAGAAGAAGAAAATAAGGAAACTTGAGGAAGGTTCTAGGCAAAATTTGTTTGAGCAAGTCATCTATTTTCAGGCTCAGACATTCACGAAGGTGGTGAATGGAGCTACTGTTATTGAGAGTGGCATGTAGAGGAGTGCCGCAGCTAAGAGTCGGAGGAAGAGGCCCACGCCTCAAGATTTCCAAGTGGGTTCTAGTCAAAAACCATGGAAGGGAGACCGATATAGAGGTAGTCAGGAACGAATGATGGGGCACAGTGGTCCTCAGGGTGGACAGACTATTCCTATTTGTCCCAAATGTGGCCAAAGGTATCCAGGTGAATGTAGGATGAGAGAGAACGTTTGCTATCATTGTAGGAGACCTGGGCACAGGTCTTGGTCATGTTAGGGATTGCCGAACTAGGTACTGGCTCCCAGACCATTTCAGGGTGGTTATTAGGTGCCCCACAGAGACCAATAGAGGAACACTACACCGGCGAGGGTCTATGCGTTGACATCGGGTGATGCCGAGGCAGCTATAAACATAGTTACAGGTACCTTTACTACTTTTTCATATAAAGCTGTTGTTTTGTTTGACACAGGTGCTGCCCATTCTTTTACTTTGTCGGGGTTTGCTAAATTGACTTGGTATGAGACACGGTTGCTAGATGTCAAATTGGTTGTAGCTATGCCGACTAGATCAGTGGTGAGGTGTAGGAGGGTACTTAGGGATTTTCCAGTGGCCATTTAGGGAAAAGTACTGCCAGCTGATCTTGTGATAACATGTAGGGGTTTGATGTAATATTGAGTATGAATTGGTTGATAGCTAATCATACCATTATTGATTGTCATTTGAAAGAAGTGATTTTCAAACCTCTTGGTGAGCAAGAATACAGATTTCTTGGTTCATGTGTGCGCGCTTCACCACAGCTTGTGTCAACTATTCAGGTGAGAAAACTGATTCAAGATGGTTGCTGGGGATTTGTTGCCCACATAAAAGAATTGCCAAAAGAAGAACTGAAACAAGTTGATATTCTTGTGGTCAGAGAATTTTTAAATGTTTTTCCAAAAGAATTACTTGGTTTACCACCAGACCGTGAAGTTGAATTTACCATGGATCTTCTACCGGGGTTGGCACCGGTATTTAAAGCACCTTATCGAATGGCTCCAACCGAGTTAAGGGAACTAAAAGATCAATTACAATAATTGCTGGATAAAGGATTTAGCACACCCAGTGTGTCACCCTGGGGGGCACCAGTTCTATTCGTGAAGAAGAAAGATGAGACCATGAGAATGTGTGTAGATTATAGGGAAAAAAAAAACAAACTGATAGCTAAAAATAAATATACTCTTTCCAGGATCAACGATTTGTTTGATTAGCTTCAGGGGACCCAGGTCTATTCTAAAATTGACCTTTGGTTGGGTTACCATCAAGTGAAAGTTAGGACAAAAGACATTTCAAAGACAACATTACGAACTAGATATGGGCATTACGAGTTTCTGGTGATGCCATTTGAGTTAACTAACGCACTAGCAGTATTTATGGATTTAATGAATCGAGTGTTTCATCAGTACTTGGACCAGTTTGTTGTAGTATTCATTGATGATATACTGGTCTACTCGAGGAGTTTTGAGGAGCAAGAGCATTATTTGAGGCTGGTGTTGTAGACATTGAGAGAAAGGAAGTTGTATGCAAAATTCAAGAAATGTGAATTTTGGTTAAGGCAGGTGACGTTTCTCGATCATGTGATCTTCAGGGATGGCATATCGGTTGACCCGAACAAGATAGAGGCAGTGGTGAGCTGGGTGAGACAAGGGAATGTCCAAGAGGTTAGGAGTTTTTGGGTTTGGCAGGCTACTACCGACACTTTGTTGACAGTTTCTCCAGATTATCGAGTCCACTGACATGACTCACGAGGAAAAATGTGAGATTTGAATGGACCAATGATTGTGAACAGAGCTTTCAGGAATTGAAGTAGTAGTTGGTTACCGCCCCAGTGTTAGCTATTCCATAATGAGAGAACAGGTTCGTGATATACAGTGATGCGTCCCTGAAGGGACTTGGGTGTGTATTAATACAACACGGTAGGGTTATCGCATATGCTTCTAGGTAGGTTAAAGAATATGAGAACAACTATCTTGTGCATGATTTGGAACTGGCTGCAATGGTGTACGCACTCAAGATTTGGAGGCATTATTTGTATGGAGGGAAATGTGAAATCCTTACGGACCACAAAAGTTTGAAGTATTTCTTCACTCAGAAGGAACTGAATATGAGGCAAAGAAGGTGGCTGGAACTTATTAAATATTATAACTGCACTATTGGCTACCATCTAGGGAAAGCAAACGCGGTGGTTGATGCATTGAGCCGATAGTTAGTGGGAGCAGTATTATCAGTAATGGAGATTCAACACCCTATTTTGATGAGTTTGGAGAGGTTAGGCATGGAGTCGATAGAGGATAATCACAAGTCATTCATTGCTAACTTGGTGATTCAGCCTACGTTACAAGAAAGGATTAAAGCTAGCCACAATTTTGATCCAAAGTTAGCGGAGTTGATAGAGAAAGTGCAAGATGGACAGGAGGAGGATTTCAGCATATCAGATAACAGAGCTCAGCGGTTCCATACTAGACTATGTGTTCCTGTAGAACCCAAAATTGGGAGAACTATACTGGAGGAGGCTCACAGATCCCTATACACCGTACATCTAGGTAGTACTAAAATGTATTGGGATTTACGGGAATCCTTTTTGTGAAGCAACATGAAGAAGGATATCGTTGAATTTGTAAAGCAGTGCTTGACATGTCAGCAAATAAAGGCTGAGCACCAGAGACCTGCAAGGCAGTTGCAGCCACTCTTCATTCCAGAGTGGAAATAGGATCACGTCTCTTTGGATTTTGTTACTGGGCTACCACCAGTGTGACAGGGGTTGAATGCTATTTGGGTGATCATTGATCATCTGATGAAGACTGCTCACTTCATCCCTATTAAAGTTAGTTATTCCATGGATAGATTGATAGAAATATTTGTTCAGGAAATAGTTCGCATCCTTGGTGTACCAGTATCCATAGTCTCAAACCGAGATCCCCAGTTTACTTCACGATTTTGGAAAAGCTTTCAGGAGGATATGGGAACATAGTTAGCATTCAGCACTGCTTTTCACCCTCATACGGACGGTTAGAATGAGAGGATAATCTAGACATTAGAGGATATGCTTCGTGCATGCGTGCTAGATTTTGGGGGTAGTTGGACCCAATTTATGTCGTTGGTTGAGTTTGCTTATAATAATAGCTATTAGGCCAGCATCAGCATGGTACCTTACGAGGCACTATATGGTAGGAGGTGTCGCTCTCCTCTTTTCTAGGATGAAGTAGGCAAGAGGCGAGTTTTGGGTCCAGAGATGGTGCAGCAGGTGTATAACAAAGTTTGGCTAATTAAAGAAAGAATCAGCATAGTTCAGAATCGACAGAAAAGCTACACAGATACTTGCCACTGAGAGTTAGAATTTGATGTGAGGGATCGGGTATTCTTGAAGGTAGCTCCTCTAAAAGGGGTTATAAGGTTTAGAAATAAAGGCAAGTTGAGCCCTAGGTACATTGGCCCTTTTGAGATACTAAAGAGAGTGGAGTCAGTTGCCTACAGGCTAGCTTTACCACCAACTTTGTCTAAAATAAACGACGTATTTCATATTGCCATGCTAAAGAAATACATCCCAGACTCGACCCATATAATCAGTTATGCAGAAATAGAGCTTAGAGATTCACAAGCCTATGAGGAAGCAGCAATACAGATCTTAGACTGAAAGACACAGGAATTGCGTACCAAGGAAATTCAGCTGGTGAAAGTTTTGTAGAGAAACCATGCTATAGAAGAAGTTTCATGAGAGCTTGAAAAAGAAATTAGATAGAAGTATCAATACTTATTTAATGAATTATAGTATTAGTCAGTGTTGTTTAGATAAAAACAAAGTTGTTTAGTGTAAAGTGATACATATATGGTTGTATTTTAGATTATAGGATAGGTAATGTTTTGGTTTTTGGAGATTTTTCTTTTTGAGTATATTTGTAATCTCCCAGGATCTTGTATGTAAGCATGGTATTCCTCTGCCACAAGTGAGGGTAATCAATAAAATAAGTAGCCAATTTTCTTCAGAGAGTGGTGTATGGTACCGATAGTAAATTTCGAGGATGAAATTTTATAAGGAGGGGAGAATGTAGAGACCCGAAGAATTTATAGTAATTAAAAAATAAGAAAAGGAAAGAAAGAAAGGGGAAATTTTCACAAAAGGGACAAAGTCTCGTCAACGAACACAAAGCATTCATTGATGAATCGTCTTCTTGGGATCGTCGATAGGGATGCGTGTCTCGTTGACGAGAATTTACCGAGAGGTTGTTTTCATGCTCTGAATTTCATCGACGAGGGTAGGGTGTTCATCGACTAACTTGCTCTTGGCCTCGTCGACGAAGTGGTGTGTCTCGTCAACAGAGCCAGGGGTATAAAAAGCCAAGAATTCTTTTTCTACGAGGTATTTTGCTTGCAGTTTGTCTCTCTCTCACTAAAATCGTCCCTCCCTCCTTTTCTCTTCGATTCCAGCTCCATTCTTCGCCGATTCAGTGATCCAAAACTATCACGTCACTCCTAGGAAGATTCTCTTCAAATTTGCTAGAGTGATTTGTTGGTTAAGCCAACTTGGGAACCATTCTAAAATTTGGGTAAGTGAATTTTTAGGTATTTTCAGCATTACCAGTATTACTTGAGGCCAGATTTTATATACCATGAGAATATTCCGGTGTTTTGTAGAATAAATTTGGGGTGTTATATTTTTAGGAATAGGGTGTTTTGGAACCCTCTGGTCATGGATTGAGGACCCCCAGCAAGTATATGTTTGGGAACCCAAGTAAATTATAGTTTAAGAAATTTACAAATAGGCAATTTTAGGAATTATGGGTGTATGGATTTACTGGAGAATATGTATACATAAATGCAAATTTGAGGTTGGTACACCGAGGGTGCGAGAGTGGAGTGGAGCGGAGGCCAGCCTCCTAGTCAGATAGGTAAGGGAGATATGCTATGCTAGGAATTTTAAAAGTTTATTAGAAAATTATGTATATATATATCAGTTTATTATTCAATTCTTCTAGAATATTATTATTATGTTAGGAGATGCAGATATTAGAGCATGAGATTTTAATTACTCAATTATGTGGCATGAGTTCGTTACAGTTTAGTATGATATTTTACAATTTTATAGATATCATGTTATATAGTATATTAGCTGGAAATATCAATATGTAGTTTTTAGAAAATACGATTTATAGTATTTTTTAGAATGCCATGATTTCCAAAACTATAACACTTAGACATTACAGATTATACAGTCAAATATTACAACCATTTTAGTTAGATATTACAATTATTTAAATAGATAATACAATATTTTAGATCAAATTTATAGTGTTATGGTTATTTTGAAATCATGATAAAACAGTGAGATAATTTTTTTAAATATATATATTAGTATTATACATTATTAGATCCTTGAGGAAATATTCAGTTAGATTTAGACAGCAGAGCATGATACCGTTGCTATTTCAGATCGGAGTGCAACCACATATCTCAGATAGTGTGTGGATTCCGTCTACCGTGCCAGGAGAGATTACAGTATCCCCGGAAGGCTGGGTTGAGGTGACCTGTTTGACGAGGTAGAGAATAGTAGCGTGCTCGGAGAGACTGTAGTGGGCCAGATTGTTGATTGGTAGAGTTTTAGATTGACTTACCTAGTAGGCCAACCAGAGTTAAATCCCGCCTATGAGCCGCACAACCCTGTCATGAGGGGTTAAATTATGACATTTAGTTCCGAAGGTATTATCACATCTATTTCTATAAATACAGATTTGTTGACCTTATTGGTCACGCCCAATTTTGATTATGACAAATACTCATTGTATCTAATGAGTGTTTGAGTTTCTGTGCAGGAATCAAGAATGATAAGATCAAGATGTGCACAAAGCAAGAAAAGCTTGAAGGCCAAATCATATTCTTTGTAATATATCTATATTGGTCTGTAATAGTAATTAGGGTTCTTCGGTTTGTAATAAGCACACACATCACATGTATGATTTACTTTATAAGCTCAAACCGAACCATGAATGAGACAGGACCTTAGGGTGCACCTTCGGTCGACCAAAAGACCGAAATCGGACTTTTTCGGTGATTTCAAATTGGACCCCAAGTGACCTTAAGACACGCACATATTTCACATATGTTTATTAGGCACTTGAATAAGACTTATTTGGGTCGATACGGGACCGAAATGCACACTTGGTGCACTTTCGGTCGACCGGCCAATTCAGTTCAATTTGGCCCGGTCGACCGAACTGGCCCTGGGTCAACAATTTGACCAAGGCCCGGTCGACCGAGACCATGTAGTTCATTTGACCCCGGTCGACCGAACCACCTGGAAGTCAACTTTTTGACCTCCCGGTCGACCGAGCACTTTTGTACTCCAACTACCTAGTCGACCGAAGGGTCTTGGGAGAACTCCCAACGATATGGTCGACCGAGCCCTTCAGTTCAAAATAGCCCCGGTCGACCGAACCTCAGAATTTTGGAAAATCGCCTTACTCGGTCGACCGGCCACTCAGTTCAAAATAGCCCTGGTCGACCGAGCCATTTGAGTCCTGGTCGACCGAACCACTTCTGGTTGACCGGACCTTTCGGGTTGCTTCCATTTTTACCGTGGTTAATATTTTTCTAAACAGGGTTAAAATGCCTTAAACGTCATTAAACTTTTCTAATAATACCCAATAGGTCCCCAACGGTCATATTTTCTCCCTTGCCTATATATATGAGTTTATTTGAGAAAATTAACAAGAGATTAGCCACTTTGATTAGGGAAAATTCTTTGAAAAACCAAAACCCTATAATACTCATTTTATTACTCAAACCACTCATACTTGCCTTCTATCATTGCCTACATATTTTGTAAGTTGATTGAGTGTTTTGTTTAAAAGGTTTGCTCTCCTTATGCTACTTGTTTGACACGATTTTCTTGAGATCCAAACCTAAGGATTCTTAGGAGGCTTTTGCTAATAAGCATTTCCTAAGAAAACCTTGTTAGATCTTCTAAGCTTGCACTTTCGTTGCAAGATCTTAAGAAGAGTGTATTTGTTTTTGTTTGCAAAAACTTTTCAAACACTTCCAAATATCTATTGTATTTTTATATTGCAAAATACTTTGAACAGATATTTTCTTGTGTGATTGTGATCTTTGTTGCAATATTCTTTCACTCATATATTATTTGCTGAATACAAAGATTACATGTCTTTTGCAAACCAAGCATATACATCGTTTAATACTTACATGCTTGAGATATCTTAATGATTGAAATGCATAAGACTTGACATCTTTGTGTGAACCTATTTGTTGAATATCTTGTGATACAAAGATTGTTTGTTTGACACTCTCACGTACTCTTTACACCGATAGAAAATACCTTTGAGAGTTGAATCATCTAGACCACATTGAGCTTACAAATTATTTCATATTTGTGGTGTATATTATTGCGCGAATTTGGGTACATATTTGCTTTACTTGAAAGCACAATCACTGTACCATTTCATTGTAATACACTTTGGTTGTATTTCCAGGCACGAGCCTGAAGAGGGAGACTAGCCCTGGAATAGTCCCAGATTGGCTTAGACCCGGTTAGGAAAGTTAGGTGCGTCGTCCTGTTAAGGCGTGTAGGTTGAGGTCATCCCCGCTAATTGACCTGGTTAAGGTTGAGGTCAGTCCTGTGTTAATTTGACCTGGTTGTAAACGGTGTCGCTCCACCCTTAAGTGAGCTACTAGTGGAATCCTCAAGCTTGCGAGCTTGAGGCGGGGACGTAGGCATAGTTGGCCGAACCCCGATAACATATCGTGTATTTGCTTACATTTCCGCACTTTACATTTACCGCACATGTATGTTATGGGTGAATGATGCGTATGACTTAATTTTCATATTATATTTATCTACGCATTTGGAAATTGCATAGACAGACCCGAAGTTGTGCATATACTGTTGTTAAATACATTAACCTAGGAGAAAAAGTTTAAAATTCCAATTCACCCCCCCTCTTGGGAATACACAAATTCTAACAAGATTTACAGTACAACAACAGATTTATTATAATATTAGAATTATGTGTAACTAGAAAACGCAAATATACAGCTTTATTTTAAACTATAATAAATTTAATCTATACTGTATACTAGACTATCAGTTTTACAGTTTCAGTATTTTATCAGTATATCAAATGTGTAACTCAGTTGCCACACACTAGTGATAGCATATCTTCAATTATTGAGCGTTGTCTCATCCTAGTGACTTAACATTTTTCAGGTGATCCAGTTAGGCGAGCAGATCAGGCTCGCAGGTAGGGAGGTTCTTGCGCTGTCCTTTTTGGAAGGGTGAGTGTTTCATGGGTGTTGGTTGCTTGGGTATATCCCAGGATTTTTGATTGGTGTCACTGAGTGTTTTATGATGTATATTTTGGGACTTTTTAGATTTCTGGTATTGTAAATATAGTTGTCGGTTTATGTTTACAGCTGTTTAGAAATGTAATGTGAATAAAGTTTTCTCAGAGCTTCCTTGGAGCCTGAGATGTTTTTAGCTGATAATTCAGAAAGATTTGCTATATATATATATATATATATATATATATATATATATATATGTATGTATGTATATTAAATGAAAAAAAAAATGACATGAAAAATCAGATCGTTTTAATGCAACTACTAAGTTAGTAAAAGGAGCATCACCATATCCATAACCAACTTGAACTCAAATTGAAATTAATATGAAGTCCTAAACCAACTTAAGCGTTTTTTTTTTCTTTTTTTTTGGGAAAGGAAAAGAAAAATAAGAAGAAAATTTATTTTTTTATTATTTTTTCTCTCTATATTAAATACTACTACAAATAAAAACTTATTTATTAAATATTAATAATGTGTAAACTCTTTTATTCATTTACTTCATATTTTTTATTTTCTTTCATAATTTCTTTGACAATGAAATATTAAAAAAGTGAATTTCTTTTCATTTTCTTCTTTTTCTTAATATTTTCAAGTTTCAAATTTTGATTTAGTGAAAAATACATTTTCCTTGAAATATATTATTAAAAAGAGTAAAATCCAGCAACACCTCCTCAGTTTCCCGAATATGACACCCCCTGAGTTTTCAAAAACTACAAAAAAAAAAAAAAAAAAACACCAAGATTTAATTTTGTTGAGAAAATGAACCTTTCGTTAGCTGACATAAGTCAATCGTTAAGTATATGTGAAAAACATTAATTTTATCCATGATAAAATGATATTTTGAAATAAAATCAATTAAATCAATTAAATTAAAAAAATTGATTAGCGTAATGTCTTGAAATTTGACTAATTGAATTGAAAACCTAACTAATTCTCAAATTGACCGATTTAGCTAGTCTAAACGCCTTGGATCAATCAATTGACATCAGCATAAAAAAAAGTTTATTATTAATTTAAATTTTAAATATATATATATAAGTACTATTCATTAAAACACCTACTAATTATAATGCTAAAAAATATTTGTTAAATTTATATTTCATAAAACTTTAATGATTAAACACATCCT
The DNA here is from genome assembly GCF_029873635.1 of Malania oleifera. Classification (NCBI taxonomy): domain Eukaryota; kingdom Viridiplantae; phylum Streptophyta; class Magnoliopsida; order Santalales; family Ximeniaceae; genus Malania; species Malania oleifera. The sequence goes on from NC_080422.1 coordinate 36,503,493, forward strand.
AAATATATAAATCACAGTTCAATTTTTAAATTTAAGTAGCCTATCAAACATAATGCTAGAAAACGTAAGTTAAAATTTCAAAATTTATACTTTATAAATTTAAACTATAAATTGTATGTGAAAATATGAATGTTAAATGGATAAAAAAATCAAAAAATATATATTAATTAGTTAACTTTTATTGGAGACAATTCACCATTTTTTTCTTGATTTTTATCAAGTCGTTATGTTATTAAATATGATATTCAGCCAGACTCAAAAAAGGAGCCGAAATTCGACCAATTGACCGATCTATACCAATTTTTAAACTATACTTTATTATTATTTAAAAATAAATTTAGTTATTTAATTTACATGAAATCTATATAACAAATATTTTGGAACAATATATTATTTAGGTACATTTTCTAAATTATTATTATTATTATTATTATTATTTATTTTTCATAGTTTTAAATTTTTTAAATAATAATTTAATTATATTGTCATGCTTATGCCAATTAATTAATTGGCCAAAAACTAGTCATTGGGCATTCAATTTACTTATAAGTTCAATTTTTAAAATATATTATACTTAACTTACTAGTTTTTCCCGAATTATTTATTAAATGAATGTCATTTTTATAATTTATCTTAACAAAATTGAATCAAAGGGTAAAATTATCATTTTATGTAAAATTTTATTTTATTTTTTCACTATGCTTGACAATTGACTAATAATCAACTAAAGGAAGTTTCATTTTGTCAATCAAAATAAATTCAAGAATTTTTTTATTTATTTATAATGTTCAAGAATTTAGGGATAGAGTGTCATATTCAAAAAATTCAAAGGGTATTTTTGGATTTCATATTTTTAAAAAATATATAAAAATATGCCTCCATGCCAATCAGCCAACCTGAATTTCACAGATCTCATCGGTGAATATGTTAATCTAGTCCAAGATCTATCTTGTTAGATAATTTTTCTCCATCCCAAGACATATGTTCAACACTATTCAATCATACATAATAAACCAACTAAAGCAAGACTTTTTTTTTTTTTTTTTCACTTTTCTATGTTTAGAAGCATAAATTTTGGACCTTAAATTTGTATTTTTGTGGATTCGGATAAAATTTAATATAATTTTTTATTACATCTTATTCAAATCCAAAGTCTCTTCCAAACATAGGATTTATGTCTTAGAGTTTGGAGTTTGGAGTTTGAAACTTAAATTTGAATTGTGTAAGATTGAATAAAATACAAAATAAAATTATGTTAATTTTATCTAAAATTGCACTAGGACAATTTTGGAGCAAAATGAACTCCCTTATTTTTAGAGTCTAGGTTCCTTAGTGATGAACTTAGTTGATTCAAAGGCATTGAAGCCATAAGACTTGATTACTCGTTAGACATTTGAATGTTTATTTGAATGAGAATAAGTACGGCTGGACTGGACTCGGTGCAGCCTTACCTCCACACACGCATGACTACTTGACACTATAGGTGGAACTTGGTAAGGGTGATTCCTTCTAGCCTTTGAGATCTCCTCATCTATCATAGTTGGTATTGGAGCGGAACTCTTGATCTTTAAATGGAAATTAAATTCATATTGTTGATACCAACTCAATTGTTGAAATTCAGTTTATGACATTGAGTGGGGGAAGCAGCAAGTTATCTTGTTCTTCTCTCACACTCTACTCTTGTTATATGATTCATTGTGGTTAAGGAAGCATAAGGTGCAGGCCTATATTTATCTATCTTGTGAACATTAAGATGCTTAAATGTGCTTTATACCCTTGATAAGGGATAAGTATTGATCAAGGAGAACTAAGATAAGAATACTTTATGCCCTTAAGGCAAGTATTGTGGCCACATATCTGAAGTTGTCCTATTGTGGTTGGCATTGAAACTCGAATGATTATCAAATAAGACTTATGTTTTCCTCGTTCCATAGGCAGAGATGATACTCGTGAATATAATGGAAGTGGACGATTGAAAGAGTTTGGCCAAGGGTGTCTTTCACAAAACTTGAGAAGTTTGAACCTATATAGAGAGATGACATTCTTATATCTATAGAGTAAGTTGTGCAAACCTTGGACAGACAGTTCTCGAGCCACACAAGTGCAATTATATGCTGCACAATGGTGACACTTACCCAATGGGGTATCGAGTTGAAGGGAACCGCGAATGTTGCTCATTGAATTCACTGAAACCTAAAATTTGTTATGATTTTAGTTATGGTGGGAATACAATAGGAGACCACAATTGTGGAATTAATGGGAGTTTGTTTCCACCATTGGCCTTTCAACCTAATCTTGATCCATGCCAAGGGGCATTATGATAAGTTTTACCAAAGGGAATATAAGTCATATTGCTAGTGGGCACATGAGTCGTATTGACTAAAGGGCCTTTCTATTTGTTGTTTTTGTGTAAGTTCATGCAGCACAACCACAATAAAGGGTCACCTTCCAAATAAAGCTTGAGTTCGAGCTAGAGGGTAGTGGTATTAGAATGTTAACCACAACGAACTGTGGTTAAGATAAAGTTTTCAGAGGACATGTGATGGGGAATCTTGAGATTCAATTTGGGTTTTGATATTTGGGATGTCTGAGGACACATGATATTGATTATAAGACTAAGATTTGCACCTAAGGTGTGATCCAAGTTTGTGCCTTGACGACGTAAGGAAGTCCTTATGGTTGGATTTGAGCCAGATGGTTAACCTAATAATTGTGGGATGTATGACCATGTTGGTTACCTTGTGAGGAATTGGGTTGTGCACCCTAGATGTTAAGATTGTTCATGTTTTAGGAGTTTCCTTGGTGTGACTCATGGAGTTACGTCTCATGAGACTCCTTGGGTGGCCACTCACCTTTGGGATAGTATGTTAGTGTCGAGCTTAATTGGACATGTTTTGCTAAATATGGTAACCCTATGGTTTCAAGATTGATTGTACTTGGAAAGACACCAAAATTTGGACTCATCTTTGAGGATGAGTCTTGTTAGACTCTTGGGTGATAACTCACTTTCGAAACAGAAATGTTGGTTTTGAGCTTTGATGCTTACTTGGTTAACTATAAAGCTGGTTGGTCGTTAGACTTAGAGAACCTTCGAGATGGGATCTTGTTGTAATATGTGACTCATATGTTGAGTGGAATACATGTACAAAGAAAACATAGTAGAAAACAATGAAGTTGACTTGTAGGAATAAATCGACAGCGGTTTGCCTGAAATCGTTGATGGTTTTGTTCAAGTGCAGAAGAAACAATCGATGGATTTGCAGTGGTATATTGACTGTTTGGTCTTGGCATTAAACCGTCGATGGTATGTCTGAAACTGTCGACAGTTTTGTTCAGTTACTCAGTGCTGGTTTTCAAATTTTAAATTGTGAATTTGTATAGGTTGGGTTTTGGGGGGTCTTTGGGACATAAGATAGTGAAAATTCACAACTATTTGCTCCTATGGACGTAGGCATTGCCAAACCACGTAATTCTTTGTGTCATTGTTTTGTTGCTTTCATATAATCTGTGTGATTGTGTTTTTCTATATATTTCATTATTGGTTGTTGCATTGTGTGATTTTATTTTTCGATGCACATTAATTTGCGCAACAAATTGGTATCAGATCAATTGGTTACAATGGTTTCTAGGATTTCTTCTGCAAAGTTCAATGTTGTCAAGTTCGATGGATCAAGTAATTTTGAACTATAGCAAAGAATGGTTAAGGATCTATTAGTGCTGCAGGGTATAGTGAAGGCATTATACGGAAGTCAATTGGAAGGTATGGATGAAACAAGTTGGAAGGAGTTGGAAGCAAAGGTTGTGGAAACTATCAGGCTTTATTTGGCTGATGACGTCTCGTATCACATCATGGATGAGGAATATTTGGCTGCTGTTTGGCAGAAACTAGAAAGCTGGTATAGGTCCAAGTCTTTAACAAACAAGTTGTATCTTAAATAGAAATTGAATTAACTTAAGATGGCAAAGGGTTCGTATTTGAACCAATATATCAATGTATTCAACCATATTATAAGTGATTTGATGCGAATTGATGTGAAGTTCAAGGAGGAAGACAAGGCGTTGATGTTATTGAATTCCCTACCAATGTCTCATGCGTATGAGAATCTTGTTACAACTCTAACATGGGGAAAAGAAACCTTGAATTTGGAAGAGGTTACAAGTGCTCTATTGGGTTTTCATCGAAGAAAGAAAGCCAGCAATGAGATTTCACAAGGTGAAGGGCTTGCGGTTGTTGACACTTTAATTTTTACCAGGCCTCTCTAGGTGGTGACGTGCAATTTTGTGTTTTAAAAATTGAAAGATCTTTTTGAAGCATCTATTTGAGTCCCGATTATGTCCAAATTGAGTCATGGTTATTTCAAATTTGAGTCCTTTTATTTTAAAATTGTGTCCAGGTTACTTCAAAATTGAGTCCCAATTATTTTAAATTTGAGTCCTTTTATTCTAAAATTGAGTCCCATTTATTTTAAATTTGACTCCTTTTATTTTAAATTGAGCCCCGGTTATTTTAAAATTGAGTCCCAATTATTTGAAATTTGAGTCCTTTATTGTTAAAAATTAAGTCCCGAATTTGTTTAAACCCCTTTTATTCTTTTAATTGAGTTGTTTTAATTTAAAATTAAATTTGGGCCCTTTTAATTAAGTTCACTTTAAAAAAAATAAAATCGAGCCACCCTTTTATTTTTGGAGGATTTTGGTAACCAAAAAAAAAAAAAAATGAAAATTGCATGGGACATGCATGCATGGGGGTTTTTATATTAAAATTGGAATGGGCCAGCACACGTGAAGGCTATGCATGGCCCTTGCAAAGGTTTAAGGGGTTTTTTTTTTTTTTTAAAAAAAAGCCTTTAAAAAGGCATGAGAGGCACAAGGAGAGGGACGACTACTTAACAGGAAAAAAAAAAGAGAAAACGAGAAACCAAAAGAAAAACGCCACAGCAGCCTTTTCCTCTCCTACCGAAAACACAAGCACTGCCACCTCACAGCCATAGGCATACCCTGAGAATTTAGGTATACTCCCAAGAGGGGGGGTGAATTGGGTCTTTAAAATTTCTTTATAACTTAGATTTGTAAATACCTTTAAGTATTACCCTTTTCAATTTAATTTCACACATTTGGTAACCTCACAAGTTCAGTTAACAATCTTGGATGCTGATTATGCTGAATGTAAAATTGATAGAAAAAGCACAAGTGGTACTTGTCACTTTTTAGGAAAATCCCTTATATCTTGGTTCTCCAAGAAACAAAATTACGTAGCCTTATCTCTTGCTGAAGCTGAATATGTGGCAGTAGGTAGCGGTTGTGCACAAACTCTCTACATGAAGCAACAATTAAAAGATTATAAGTTAGAATATTCAGCTATACCTATAAAGTGTGATAATACTAGCGCTATAAATATCTCTAAAAATCTCATATCACACTCCAAGACCAAGCATTATAAGACATAAGATCACGTCTAAGAGATCATGTTCAAAAGGAAGACATTTTAACTTGAATTTTGTGAATACAAGTGACCATGGGCAGATATGTTTATACCAAACCTCTCAGAAGATGATCGATATCATAAGAGGAACTAGGCATTTTTACACAACATGACAGAGAAGTTGTCTAAAAGAGGATATTGAATGAATAGTAAAGTAGAATTTGAAAGGCAAGTGAGGTCAAGTGACTAAACCATAAGGCACAATCGATTGATCCCTTTTTGACTTTGTTAGTATTTCAGGAACAGTAAAGTCAGGCGGCTGACCCTCTAAGCCTCAGTCGACTGACTTGCTACTATCTGGGAAAAATTCATATACGCTAACTGTTAGGTGACTGACCTCGATTTTAGTCGACTAATTGATGGCGATTTAAATACCTAAAATGCGCAAAACCTTAACCTTTCAACTTCCAGACACTAGACTCTGTCTTTCTTCTCTTCTACACTCATTCTCCTTCGAACCCAAGTGCTTCTACACTCAAAAATTTTCAATTAAATCTTGAAGAACATCACCTGCACCTTTTTCCTCATGATTTTCTGGCGAATCATCATGCCACTAATTATGGATGAGGAATTGGTTTATTTTGGACATCCTCCACTTTATAAACAATTAAAACTTTAGGCACAGATGCTCCAAAATATCATCACATACAATATTTTGCCTCAAGTAGGTTCACATGACAACATCTCTTATTTGGAATGTTTCATCATGTGGTGCTTACTTAAAAAGAAGAAGCTTGATTTGTTAAGTTTGATTCTGAAATGGATGGTCTCAAGAACCAAAGCACAAAGAGTAATTTTACCATATGGAGGCACTCTGAACCTCATATTTGCTCATCTTCATATAGCCTCTTCAAATGACTTGTTCATCAAGCGGACCCATTATGACATTTTCTTGTCTACCACTCTTAAGCAAATGGGTTATGAAAAACACAAGCAAGGCTAGTTTCCTAAGTTAGGAAGAAGACAAAGGCAAGATCTTGATCCACAACCACTAGCTCAACATCCTACTCCTTAGATAGATGATGCACCTTCTTGGTTTCTTCCTTTTCATCAAAAATTCACTGTCTTTAGTGGTGAAATGAGATCTAGACTTCAAACTCTTCAAGAAAATTTTGCATCTCTTCACACCATTCATGTTTTTTTGCTACTACTACTTTATGCTTTAGCTTGCTTGTGTTTATCTCTTTTTGATTGAGGTTAAAAGGGGGAAAACTTTTGAGCAAAACTAAAAGCACATTGCTAATACACACCAGTGATGATATTATGATTATGAATTGACAATATGAAACACTATTGATACACACCATTGATGATATTATGAATTGAAATATATGAACTTTGTTGACTTTTTGAGTCTGATTCCTGTTTTGATAATGACAAACCATAGTATCCCACTTGTGTAACTGAGTGTGAACAGGTTTATATTTCTGTAAGTACAAGTGATGAATGCAAAATGGAAGCCGTAAAGAGCACTGAGAAGAACACCAATCGACGTATTCCATGGAGCATTGAGGAGCAGAAGACACGAAGACTTTATCTATTTTCTGGGTTGTAATAATAATTAGGGTTGAATGTGCAAGCATCTTACATGATTTAAAATTGAAACTCTATTTTCTGGTGAATCGGCGTAATTATTTGAATTAGAGAAAAATGTTTTAAAACCCAATTCACCCCCCTCTTGGGATCACACCAATTCCAACAATTGGTATCAGAGCCCGGTTGCAATAAGCTTAAACGCTATTTGCACAAAGATTGCAATGACTCATTTTTCGGTGTATCCCTGTTTTGAGGGTTAACGCCTTGCAAATCCTCCACTGGTTTTATTGCATAGATTTTTACCATGTGATTATCGAACATGCTTTTGTAAAATCAAATGATTGGAGGATTTGGAAAGTGTTTGTCATGGTTATCATATCCCATTGAAAATATTTTCAAATTGCAAATTTCCCAAAATTTGAAAATGAATTGAATTTGCATGACATGTGTTTTAATGCATATCTTCTGTTGTGTCATGCATACTTTTTATATACCTTAGTCACTAATGGTTTTGCAAATTTATTCTTTTGAGTACTAAGGTCCTTTGGGAAAAATAAAAGGTATAAGAAACCAAAAGAGAGATGAACACCACTCCGAGCTTAAACAATTAAGGAGTAAAACTTAAAGGTATATCTATTCTTCTTCTAATATATTGATTAATTCATAATATGATTCACATGATATATCTTGTGTTTGATTTGTTTGCTACTGTGAATCATATGATATTTGTGTTAATTTCATGTCATGATTTGTATGATATATCTTGTATTAAATCTTTGTATGAATCATGATAAATCTTTTATAATAATAGCATGATGTCTTATGAGGTACATCTCAAAGAAATTTTTATATACTCATAAGATTTTAGAAATTGTCATACATAGGGTTAGAATACTTTAAATGCCTAAATAGTGTATAATGCTTAAAATTCAAAACCTTAATATACACTATTATCGTTCCGAGAACCCTAAGAAAAATCTAGCCAATATGTGAGTTTTAATGATTTTATCCAATCTAAGCTTAATATATATACATATAATTATGATTGGTTAATATATGATAATATTGGCGAGTGCATGCTTGTATCATTATCAGTTCTTAAATTAAACCTCATAAGCATGTTTAAACAAAATCCCATTCAAATGGACAAATTGATTTTAAAATGTCACTATACTCGTAATGCTATATATATGTGCTATAATTTCAAAAATCTTAAATGTGGCATGTTTTGTCCATCACACAAATTGAGGTTTAGGGAATCTATCATTGTATTATATATCATGCTACCCTAAACTCATCATGGAGCTTAAACACTTAATCATATTCAAACACATTCATAAGCTCATTCTCCCATTTGAAAATATCAGTTGTGCTAGATACTAAATTGAATATAAAACCCTTTAGCTGCATAACTAAGGGGGAGCAGAAAATTTAAAATTCATCCAATAAACATCTTAAATTAGTGCTTATACTACTTGGATGACTTTTGTTAAGCTAAATGCAAATATCCATTTGTGCTAAATGAATACACTCTATGATGGATGGATATTGTTTAAAATTTGATCTGATGTGAGCTGAATGCCTATGTCCATTCTTACTTAAATGTCTATAGTTTCTCATGAATGGATAATTTGTTTTTAAATAAATGCTTATATCCATCTCTTGATTTAAGCTCAATTATATTTGACGGATAACTTATTTGAGCTAAATGCCACCATCCATCACTTGTCTAATGATTATATCTTCGTATGGATAGTTTACATTTCATTTGATATATTGATTGAACTGCCTGATTACATGCTTAGTCTTGAATGCCTCCTGCATGGCGGATGCAGTTGATGAGAATTGCATGCTGGTAGTGAATATAGGTTCTTGCATGCTTGAGCTGAATTATGAATTATTTGCTTGAACCTATCAGGTATCAGGTACATGGTAAAAATGAGAAAATGTCCAATTTACAGACGAAATGCTGCCGAAATTTCGGTATAATTTTTCCCATAAATGAAACCATGTATTATGATAGATAATTCAATGCAAGCTAAAATATTTTTGAAAGGATAAGTGAATTATAAAAGAATTTCATTTTTTCATCCTTACTTATTGGTGCATGCTGACTGTCCACTGGGGCATGCTGAATTTTAAATGTTATGTGCTAAACTAAAAAACATGTACAATCTTCATACTTATTTCCTAGGATGCTAGATAACTGAATAGGCTGTACATGTAAAAATCCAAACCGCTATATAAATTGAAGACATGTACACATTATGTAGTCCTAGGAGAGATTAGTTCATGGACACCATTTAGTCTAATTCTTGGGTTGTGCACTTTCATTTCGAACCCAAATGGTAAAGCATCATCCTTGTAATCAATCGTCACATGTTTTGATGATGGTCCATAAACTATGAAAAATTATATGACTTAGGGGGAGTTTTTCATTTCACACACACTCATTGTGAATTTTGAGTTGTGTCATTCTTTTAATCCCCTATTGCATTACCTTTGAGTATAGTCTTGATTGACTATCTAAAATAAACTGCAATATGTCATGTTAGTATGTGCTAAATGCCTATATTTGCTGCATGTTGAAAATCTTTTGAAATGATGAATTTTTTAGGAATGCTCTTAAATGACTATCATCCTGAACTTAATGCAAGTATGTATGCATGCAAATATACAGGGGGAGTTTAAGCCCCACTTTTAAGAAAAATGAACTTAATGCCTATAATCTCCTGCATGTTAAGTAATATTTAGAAGGATGAATGTGTGTTAAGTGTGCTTAAATGAAATCCATCCTTGAACGTTAATGCACTTTTGTATGCTTGAGACTATACTGGGGAGGTTAAGCCTCATCCTTGAAAAAGGATAAGAATCACCTGACCCATGGACTCACATTATTTCTATTGCTTCTACTTTTTGAGTCTGAAGGTTTTCTAGGCACCTTGAACAACATATCTTGTCTCTACTGAATATCTTTGATATGGATTGTTCCGAGTACACATGAACACCATGCATGAATTAGTGTTTGATTTTTTAGTGTATGTGTGCTTACTGATATTTTACTAGTGAAATTTATTCGTCTAACACTTATCCAGTAAAATCTGAAATTAATACTTATACTATTTGAACTCTTAATGATTTTTCATGAATTATATCAGTATAAGTAGCTAAAAGAATCTAAGCACGTATTCAAACTGATAGGGGGAGCACCTACAAATTATTTTTCTATCCTGTTGTGCTCACAGTATTTCTAGCTTCGATTTTGTTTTTGAATTCATTGTGGCTTGTGCTTAATTGTAATATCTTCATTTGAATATAATCAATGAAAATATTTTATTTGTCACAGTGTTTTAGGTTTTGCCATATGATCCCCTTTCTTGAATTTATTTAATATCCTTGGATCTATATGGTTGCATTTTTTTGGTACTTTGTCATTTGTGCTTAAATGATAAACCAGGAAAATAATACTTGCTTGAGTTTTTAAATTAAATTTTTTTTTAGCAATCATTGTTCCCAGAACTTATTAGTAATATCCAAAAGAAATTTTTTTTGGCAAGAATGATCTTATAATTTCTAAATCTTATTTCTTGTCTATGAGCTTAAAAGCAATCATGACAGGTACTACTTAGTTTCAAAAATTCAATTGTGTTATGATTTTTTTAAAATTTTTTAAGGGCTTTGGACTTTAAATAGTATTCTTTTCAAAGAAATTTTGTTTTAGCCCTTTTGCTAATGACAAAAGGGGGAGATGTTTCTTGAGCAAAATTATAAACCCCTTTTGTTATTGAAAATGGAAAATGACAAATGTACAAACTTGAATATTTTCTTAAAATAGCTTCAAACATAAACTGCACATTGAACCACTGAGCTTAACTGTCAACTTGAAAATTTGTGAAGCCTTCATGTTTATGATTGAGTATTTTTGAATATCATTTTGAATTTATGCATATCGTAAGGGGGAGCCTTATCAGGCAATCCCAATTTTGCTCTTGTGTTTGTCATCATAAAAAAGGGGGAGATTGTTCACTTTTTGAGTCTGATCCCTGTTTTGATAATGACAAACCATAGTATCTCATTTGTGTAACTGAGTGTGAACAGGTTTATATTTCTGTAAGTACAAGTGATGAATGCAAAATGGAAGCCGTAAAGAGCACTGAGAAGAACACTAATCGGCGTATTCCATGGAGCATTGAGAAGTAGAAAACATGAAGACTTTATCTATTTTCTGGGTTGTTACTAATACCCTATTATTAGTGATTGTTTTCTAAAACTGTCACTAATACCCATAACTATTTCTTTTTAAAATTTTTTAAAAAAAACACTAGTAGTGATGGTTTCAAAATCGTCACTAATACCCTATTATTAGTGACGGTTCTCCCAAACCGTCACTAATACCCTTAACTATTTCTTTTTTCATATTTTTAAATGAAAAAAACTAGTAGTGACGGTTTTAAAACCGTCATTAATAACCCCTTATTAATGATGATTATCCCAAACCATCACCAGTACCCTTAACTATTTCTTTTTAAAATTTTTTAAATGAAAACACTAGTAGTGACGGTTTCAAAACCATCACTAATACCCCCTTATTAGTGACAGTTCTCCAAAACCGTCACAAATACCCTTAACTATTTCTTTTTTAAAATTTTTTAAATGAAAACACTAGTAGTGACGGCTTCAAAATCATCACTAATACCCCATTATTAGTGACTCTTCTCACAAACCGTCACTAATACCATTAACTATTTCTTTTTAAAATTTTTTAAATGAAAACACTAGTAGTGACGATTTCAAAACCGTCACTAATACCCCTTATTAGTGACGGTTACCCAAACTGCTACTAATACCCTTAACTATTTCTTTTCAAAAAATATTTTTAAATGAAAAGACTATTAGTGACAGTTTCAAAATCATCACTAATTCCCTAGAATCGTCACTAATATTTTCCTAAAAAAAATTTCGCGTGGAAATTGTTTACTGTGCTGTTTTTAGTGATGAAAGTATTAGTGACGGTCTTAAAACCGTCACTAATAGTGTCATATTAGTGACGGCTGCTAAAACTGTCACTAATGCTTAGACTATTAGTGACGAATCTTAAAAATCGTCACTAATACCAAGTTTTAGAGACGAAATTGAATTCGTCACTAATACTTCGTCACTAAAAACTAGTTTTTTTGTACTGAGGTTAAATGTTTATAGTTTAGGGTTTAGGGTTTAGGGTTTAGGATTTAGGTTTTAGGGTTTAGGATTTAGCGTTTTCGATTTAGGCTTTAGGCTTTAGCGTTTAGGGTTTAGCGTTTAGTGTTTAAGGTCTAGGGTTTACTGTTTGGTGTTTTGGGTTTTGGGTTTAGGATTTAGGGTTTTGGGTTTATGGGTTAGGGTTTAGGGCTTAGGGGTTAGTGTTTAGGTGTTAGGGTTTATTATTTAGTGTTTAGGGTCTAAGGTTTAGGGTTTAAGGATTAGGTTTAGGATTTAGGTTTTTTGGTTTAGGGTTTAGCGTTTAGGGTTTAGGGTTTAGGGTTTAGGGTTAGGGCTTAGGGTTTAGGGTTTAGGTTTAGGGTTTAGGGTTTATAGTTTAGGATTTGGGGTTTAGGTTTTAGGGTTTATTGTTTAGTGTTTAGGGTCTAGGGTTTAGGGTTTAGGGTTTAGGGTTTAGGTTTAGGGTTTAGGGTTTATTGTTTAGTGTTTAAGGTCCGGGGCTTATGGTCTAGGGTTTAGGGTTTAGGGTTTAAGGTTTAGGGTTTAGGGTTTAGATTTTAGGGCATAGGGTTTAGGGTTAGGGTTTAGGGACTAGGGTTTAGGGTTTAGGGTTTAGGGTTTATGGTTTAGGGTTTAAGGTTTAGGGTTTAAGGTTTAGGGTTTGGGGTTTAGGGTTTAGGAATTATTGTTTAGTGTTTAGGGTCTAGGGTCTAGTGTTTAGTGTTTAGGGTTTCAGGTTTAGGGTTTAGGGTTTATTGTTTAGTGTTTAAGGTCGGGGGCTTAGGGTTAGGGTTTATTGTTTAGTGTTTAGGGTCTAGGGTTTAGGGTTTAGGGTTTAGGTTTTGGGGTTTAGGGTTTACGGTTTAGGGTTTAGGGTTTAGTGTTTAGCGTTTTATGTTTTAGGGTTTATTGTTTATGGTTTAGGGTTTCGAGTTTAGGGGTTTAGGATTTAGGTTTTAGGATTTAGGGAATAGCATTTAGGGTTTCGTGTTTAGGGTTTAGGGTCTAGGGTTTAGGGTTAGGTTTAGGGTCTAGGGTTTAGGGTTTCGGTTTTAGGGTTTAGGGTTTAGGGTTTATGGTTTAGGGCTTAGGGTTTCGGGTTTATGGTTAGGTGTTAGGGTTTTGGGTTTTTTGTTTGGGGTTGAGGGTCTAGGGTGTAGGGTCTAGGGTTTAGGGTTTAGTGTTTAGGGTTTATGGTTTAGGGTTTAGGGTTTAGGGTTAGTGGTTAGAGTTTAGGGTTAGGGGTTTGGGATTTTTTTTTAGGGTTTACGATTTAGTGTTAGGGCTTAGGGTTTAAGGTTAGGGTTTAGGTTCTAGGGTTTGGGGTTTTGGATTTAGGGTTTAAGGTTTAAGGTTTAGGGTTTAGGGCCTAAACCTTAGAGTTTAGGCTTAGGGTTTAGGGTTAGGGCTTAGGGTTTAGGTTTAGGGTTTAGGTTTAGGGTTTAGGTTATAGGGTTTGGGGTTTAGGATTTAGGGTTTAAGGTTTATGGTTTACGATTTACGCTTTAGGTTTTAGGGTTTGGGGTTAGGGTTTAGGGGGTTCTATTTAGGGTTTAGGGTTTAGGGTTGGGGTTTAGGGTTTAGGTTTTAGGATTGGGGTTTAGGGTTTTTGGTTTAGGGTTTAAGGTTTACGGTTTAGGTTTAGGGCTTTGGGTTTAGGTTTAGGGTTTAGGTTTTAGGGTTTAGGGTTTAGGGTTTAGGGTTTACAGTTTAGGGTTAGGGTTTATGGTTTAGGGTTTAGGGTTTAGGGTTTAGGGTTTAGGGTTTAGGGTTTAAGATTTATAGTTTTGGGTTTAAGGTTTAGGGTTTAGGATTTATGGTTTAGTATTTAGGGTCTCGGGTTTAGGGTTTAGGGTTTAGGATTTAGGGTTTTGGGTTTTGGGTTTATTGTTAAGTCTTTAGGGTCTAGGGTAAGGGTCTATGGTTTGGGGTTTTGGGTTTGGGTTTAAGAATTTGAGTTTAGGGTTTAGGGTTTAGGTTTTTGGGTTTTGTGTTAGGGTTGAATGTGCAAGCATCTTACATAATTTAAAATTGAAACTCTACCTGAACTTAGATTGACCATAGGATGTCCAAATAACATGAAAAACTCTTTTCATAAAATTTCTAACTTATACAAAGGTTTTTAAATGGTTTTAAAGTTAAAAGTAGGCAAAAACTAAATTTTTTAAAGGGGTCGATCAACCGGATAGTCGACCGAATGTTAGAAATGAGCAATTTTCTCACTCAATTTGATCTCATATAAAACTATGTTCAACATGAAAATTGTGTCATTTTCCCATAGCTTTTGTTTGATACTAAGAACGTCCAAATTGGAGTTACACAGAAAATGTTATGGCTAAAAAACTAAAACATGTCCGTAACAGAAAAACTCCCTTCATGTTTCTTCTGTCACATTGATGGGCATTTTTCTCAAAACAAAACTCATTATCTTAAAATTTGTTCAAAGTAAAAGTTGTGGGATTTTATCTTACCTTTCTATTGATATCAAGAACATCCAATTTGGAGTTTCATAGAAAACGTTATGGTTAAAATACTGAATAGTGTCCGTGCAAAAAAGTCGAGGCCGGTTGATCAAACCTTCACTACAATCGACCGAAACTCGCGGATTTCAAGCCTCGATTGATTGTACCTTGAGCTTGGTCAACTGACCTTCTCAGGAAAGTGTCCCAACAGCCAAAAATTGGCTAGTTTTCAAAATAAAAATATATTTTAAGGTCTCAACGGCTATATAACGCTCACAAGGGGGTTTTGCCTATAAATATAACCCCAAAACACTTGAAAATTGTTGGAGAATCCCTTTGTTAATTTAGTTTATCATTCTTTGATTCTCCCACACTTCTATATCCCATTTGTTCTTTAAATTCTCATTTTTCTCCTACTCTTCTTTTATTTGAAAATCATTTTGAGAGAAAATATTCTTAGGGGTTTTATGTGAAGAGGCTTGAGCATATATCATATACATATATATTGTTTGATGGCCTTCTTCTTTCCTTTGTGATATATTTTCAAAGATTAAATTTCTCCCATATTCTTTTATTTGAAAAAATATTTTTTGGAGAAATCTCTTATGAATAATGTCTTGAAGGCTTGGGCTAATATTCTTGCTCATATATTTTGCTTGAATGCCTTCTTGGGATTTATTTTACTAAGGTCAATCATTTTGAAAAAAACCCTAATATTCTCCTACTCTTATCTTGAAATACATTTGTTGGAGAATTTCTTTGGGTTATACAAGAGGGAGCCTTGAGCATATATCAATTTAATATATACTTGCTTGAGAGGCTTCTCCTTTTATTTTATAAAGGTCAATCATTTTGATAGAAAAATCCTAGTTTCTTCTACTTATCTTGAAGTATATTTTTAGAGAAACTCTTTGGGTTATTTAAGAGCTTTGAGCATATATTCATTAATATATATTGGCTTGAAAAGCTTCTTGAAAAAAAAAAAAAAAAGGCTAAAGCATATATTCATTTTTGCTTGGTAACCTTTTTGATTTGAATTTGAAAAGGTCAATCATTTTAGAAAAGAAAATCATTTTCCAAACTCTCAAGTTTTACTTGAAAAATATTTTGAGAGAAAACCCATACTCTACATGAGCTTCATTTCAAAATCATATGAGAGTGCATATTAGACTTTAATGTTGTACATCCCTGCTTAGTTTAGAAGCATTTGTTTGTACGCAAATTCTATTAAATATATTTGTATTCCAGACATAGCCTGAAGAGGGATACTAGCCCTGAAATAGTCCCAGACTGGCTTAGACCTGGTTAGGAAAGCAAGGTGTGCCATCCTAGTAAGGCGTGACGGTTGCGTTCAGCTCGTTAATTGAACAGGGGAGTTTCAGCCCCGTAAATGAGACCGATTTGGTTCAGTCCAGAATTGAACTAGGGAGTCTCAGCCCCGCAAGTGAGACTAGTTTGACTCAGCCTAGTAATTGAGCTGGGGTTTTCCTCTTCCCGTAAGGAGAGAATGTAAAAGGCTTTTGTTCCGCCCAGTTAAGTGAGCATGTTATATTAGAATCCTTGAGGATAGGTCCAAGGCGGGGACGTAGGCTAGTTTGGCCGAACCTCGATAACAAATCTGGTGTCGCTCTCTCTATCTTATTTACATTCCTGCACTTTAATTTCAACATGTGTATGAATATTTATTTAATGTCAAAATTATTTTCATATACACATTTGATTTAAATAAGATACTGCACACGTGTATGTTTACTTTCACTATTAAATTTATTTTACATACATGCGTATACATTAAATAGGATATGATATATAGTGAATCGGCGTAATTATTTAAATTAACGAAAAATGTTTTAAAACCCAATTCACCCCCCCCCCTCTTGGGATCACACCGATTGCAACAAATTTAACATTGATGAACTTGAAATATGAACTTGAATTGAATTTGATGAACTGAAACTCTGATATATATGCAATCATATAAATAAATTGCTTATTTTCAAAATTATGTTAAGACTATGCTTATTATAAGGGGGAGCCTTTTTAAGGTTTACTCATTTTTGTTCCTTATTTTTATCATCAAAAAGGGGGAAATTGTTGGCCTAACAAGGATTAAGAATCTTATTTTGATGATAACAAATCAAAGAAACTTAACATATATGGTTAAGTGATGATGTTTCAGGATTCAAGGGGTTTTAATAAAAGGTTCAAGATCTCAAGTGTTTGATGAAGTTCATTAAAGGTTGGACTCAAAGATAGAAAATCAAATAAAGCTTAAAGTCCTTTGAGGAAAAAAGTCAAGATAGACTCAAAGAATGGAAGCAAAAGCACGAAGACTTAGTGTTATAGAAAGTTAAAATTTTAAGAAGTCTCATGTAAGTACTTCATTAAATTTCAATATAAATGGTTGAAGCTCTTAGAAATTAATATTGACTTAGAGACCTATTTTTGAAAACTCGAAAAATATTTTTTAATAAGTCTTATTTAAGTTTTACAAAATCAAAGGTTTAAAGTGTTGAAAAACAAAGTTTTTGAAATATTGTAATGTCAGGCGACTGACATTGTTTGATAAGTTGACTGATATTTTTATGCTGAATAAATTGAGCAAACAGAATAGCATCAGGTGACTGACCTTATAGGCTCAGGCAACTGACTCTATTTTGTGTTTGAATTTTCACTAAATTATAAAGGATCAGGCGACTGACACTGTGAATCATAGCAGACTGACATTTGATTTTTTAAATTTAAAATAGCGAGGGAAAGTTTCCAAAACTAATTGCTTGGTCCCCAAACTTTGTAAAAACTTGGGGAATACTACAAGTAAACTTGGGGAACCCGAAATATTACCTTTTCTATCTATAAATACATACTAAACCCAAGGATTACACACACCAACAATTACCAACAAGTAGCTATTGATCAAGTTCTCATACTTTCAAAGAGTTTTTGCTGAATACTTTGCTAAAAGCTATTATTGAGTAATTGCTGAATTTAAGCTCATAATTCTTGTGCTCTAACTGAGTTTTACAATCTAAGAAAGAACCCCAATGATATTTACTTTGATCTTCATCTCCTTATATTGTTTATTTACTAAAGTACATTGTGTTTTTAACTTGTACAAATCTGCTCTAACTTAGAGTGTTCTTTGTATGACAATAAAGTTGTTTTTCTTGTTGTTTTTGACGATTCAGGGCTGTTGAATCGTTGGCTAACAAGAAGGGGTATTCTTGTTAGAGAGGGATCTCCACCTGAGAATGAGAGAGGTTGTAACTTGGCCTAATAAAAAGTTAGAATGCTTATAGCAATTGCTTGGGGCAAGGACGTAAGCTGCTGACTGAACCTTGTAAAAAATTTGGTTCTAAGCTTTTCTCCCTACTTTCTTGATTTTCTACAAGTATATTATCTGCGTGGATGATTTTTATATGTTGCTAAACTTTTAGGGAGTGATGGAATCTTGTTTTGAAAGCATATTTAAATTCAGCATACATTAGTTAGTTGGTTGGTTTGACAAATTCATCAAAATCCTAATTTTGAATATTAAAACAGCTACAAGGTATTTTAAATCAAAAGTTTTCAAAAATCAAATATCTAAAAATTATATTGATTGGATTAAAGGAATAAAATTTGAGTTTTATCTTTTAAACTATCCTAATCTGATTTTTGGAATTTAATCATCTGAGTGTCAATATCAAAGATTTGAATTTGAGATTGAATATTGGTTAAAATTAATTGATTATAAATAGTATTGTGGTTATTGGTAAATTGTTGAAAGTATATATTGTTGAGATTAAAATTCAACTAAGGAATTTTAAATACAAAGTAAGCAAAGAAATTTTTAAAAACCCAATTCACCTCCCCTTCTTAGGAGTTCACGTTACTTTTCTGGGTATGTGTTTACCCTTATGGGAGGGCCTATTTGTTGGAGGTCCATGGTATAATCTCTGGTTGCACTATCAACAACTGAGTTGGAGTATATGACAGTCGCCGAAACTACCAAGGAAGCATTGTGGTTTACATGATTAGTCAAGAAATTGGGTATTCATCAAGTTGGAGTTCAACTGCATTGTTATAGTCAGAGTGTAATTTATTTGGCAAAGAATCAAGTTTATCATGCGAGAACCAAGCATATAGATGTGAGGTTTCACAGGATCGGGAATTGGTTTCTTCATGTGAGCTTGTGCTTGAGAAAGTTCACACTTCTGAGAATGCAGCAGATGTATTGACAAATCATGTTACCACGGATAAGTTCAAGCATTGATAGGACTTGCTCAATGTCTCCAATTTCTAGACGGGAGGTGATCTCAACCTATTCTCTCAAGTGGAGCAGTGTGTTATGTTTTTGGTTTTCTTCGAAGGGGTGTATATTCGCCAAGGTGGAGATTGTTGTAATATGTGACTCATATATTGAGTAGAATGCATGTACAAAGAAAACATGGTGGAAAATAGTGAAGCTTACTTGTAGGAAGAAACTGACGAAGGTTTGCCTGAAACCGTCGATGGTTTTGTTCAGGTGTAGAAGAAATAGTTGACGGATTTGAAGTGGTATATCAACTGTTTGGTCTCGACATTAAACCGTCGACAGTATATCTAAAACCATCGACAATTTTACTCAGTTACTTAGCGCTGGTTTTCAAATTTTGAATTGGGAAGTTGTATAGGTTAGGTTTCAAGGGGAAAACCTCCGGGAGGTTTATATATACATGTTATATGTTGTAACTCTAGGTCTTTGGGACATAATATAATGAAAATTTGTAGTTGTTTGCTCCCGTGGATGTAGGCATTGCCGAACCACATAATTCTTTGTGTCATTGTTTTATTGCTTTCATATAATATGTGTGATTGGTATGGAACCTTAAGCTTGTGTTTGGATATTGGAACCTTTACAAGTTTGAGAAATAGAGAAATCTTACATTTGATTTGTGGTTAGATAAAGGTTTCAAAATATGATCCTCCTATTAGATGTTAGGACCTTTATAGCTATAGGGAGCTATATCATATAGTGAAGTACAAAGTATCAAAATTAGGTTATGAGAGAATCTTGACCAGAATGGGTTCTTGTGCTAATTTACTCCTTGGACTAAACCAAAAGTAGTCTTAGCTGGTTTCAAAACAATTTTGGCTCTGGGTGGTGTTTTGCCTCAGTGATATGTGGTGAATCCTCTTCTACACTTCAAGTAAAAGTTTGAGTTTTAAAAGACAAAGTTATAATACAAATTCATATCAAGTATTTGTGAGTTTGAGTTATGAGAAGGGTGTTTCCATCTTCATAACTATTACTTTGTTGGTTGGCCATTAGTTTTCGGCTAAGGTGTGAACTTGGACATTGGAAGTTTTAGGCAGAATATAAGATCAAGAGTATGGTTATCAGAAGAAGTTACAATCATTTTGGTTTGAGTTGAAGACTTGTATTTAGAGACGTGTTTCATGGGTGTCTTCGAATCAAATTGGGATAAAGTCTACTGTGTGATCAGAGTCAAGTTTGGCTAGTGTAAAGAACTTTGGATTGTGGTTCGCCTAAAGCGTCCTACCTGTGGTTCTAGGAGTGTTATTGAAAGTGGGATCATGCATGTTCATCAATGGGAACATTGATAAGATATAGTAGGGGAAAATGCCAAGGTCTTCGAGTTTTGTGATCTTGACACATGGTTTTGGGTATATGATCCTAACTTGATGGGAAGGTCATTTAACCTGGATTCAACTATGCGGATGTCATGGGGATGGTTTCAATATGTCTCTGTGATGTTTGTGGGGAGGTGACCTACCTCCAATCTCTCTCTCTCTCTCTCTCTCTCTCTCTCTTTTCTTTCTTATCGCTTCTCAAAGTTTGAACCAAAAAAACCTTCAAAATAAAAGCGATAAACTCTGAGGGCCTATTTAAAACTTGCAAAATATTGAAAAAAAAAATGAAAAATTTATACTTAGTTGTCAAGGAAAATGGGAAGATAAAAAATAATACCAAATTAGTGAACATAAAAATAAATTTACATGCTAAGTTTTCTTAATTTTTGATCATATTAGAACAATTTTAACATAAAAATAAATTTACATGCTAAGTTTTCTTAATTTTTGATCATATTAGAACAATTTTCATTTATAGTAATATTTAATATAGAGAAAAGATTTTATATATATATATATATATATATATATATATATATATATACTCATTTTACATGAAAGATTTTGTTTGAGAAAAGACATATATATCTATATATATATATATATACTCATTTTACATGAAAGATTTTGTTTGAGAAAAGAAATATATATCTATATATATATATATATATATAGATATATATTTCTTTTCTCAAACAAAATCTTTCATGTAAAATGAGCCTAAAAAATATGCCTCCAATATGATCAAAAAGAAATTTGTACTGTTAACTAATGATAAATAAGGAGAATGTACAAACCTAAAAATTTTAAATAAATTATATAGGTTGGTGCTGACCGTACTGAAACGGGCCCAAATGGGATGCCAAATTGCCAACAAAGTCGTAGAGGAAATCCAAATGGTGGGCTTGGGCCGCTTAGTTGTCTACCAATAGCCCACAATCAAACCCAAAGTATTTTGACAATGCCCAAGCCCAATGGAGATATTGGATTGCTTGCAACCACTGGTAAAAAAGATTTACGTAAAAATAGTTTGTTACTATTTAATTTAAGTTTTTTTTTTTTAAATACTTTCTTTAAAAAACATTTGTTTTCCTAAAAGTGCAGTCTGAAAAATACCTTTTATACTTTTTGATAAGGGTGTATTCCAATCAAGTCAAGTTGACATAATAAAATATTTGAATTCAACTCGATTCGAAAATATTAAACTAAAAATTTGACTCGAACTCGATTGATTTCAGAATTGTAAAACTCGAATTCAACTCAACTACAAGTTCATAAAACTTGAGGTCGACTCGATTATAAATTAATATTAGATACATATATAAATAAATATAATGTAAATATAATATTAAATATATTTATAAAATATATATTATATGAAAAATATATAATATAAAATTAATAAAATTTTAAAAAATTGATTAGACTTGAAACTTGACTCGAATACTATTACTAAGTTTGAACTCAACTTGTTAAAATATTCGAATAGCTTGAAGTTGACTTAAACTTGAGTAGAATCGAGTTAGGGGATAAGTTGAGTTTGAGTAGTTCGTGAGTAAGCTTGACTCACTCATACCCCTACTTATTGAAATAAGCACTTTTTAATAATCTAAACATTATTTATTGAGACAAATACTTAATTTAAGTACTTTTAATAATAAATACTTATTTTTTAAAAAAATCAAAAGACTGAAAACAAAAAGTATCAACTTTTTGAGTCTTATCCTGTTTTGATAATGACAAATCATAAGCATCTCATTTGTGCGTTTAGCATAATAACAGATTTATTTTTCAAAAGACACAAATGGTCAATGCAATATGGAAGTTATGAGGGACTCAAAGTACACATCACATGGCCCATTCCATGGCAAAGTGAAGAGCATAAAGTGAAGACATGTATTTTTTTTTTTTTTCAATTGTAATGTATTTAGATTAAATTGTACATACATATCTTATTTGATCTGATGTGAAGCCCTAGGAACTGAAATTTTCATGGAAAATATTTTATTTAAAAAGTTAAACTTATACAAAAGGTTTGAAATGATTTTGAAGTTAAAATAATGGCTAAAACTCAAATTCTTAAAAGGGTTCAGTCGACTGGATCATAAGCCCAGTTGACTAGCATTCATGCAAGGAAGATCCAACAGACTGGATCATCAGCCCGACAGACTGATTCGCGTGAAAAGGGAAATCACCTTTTGGGTCAGTCGACTAGTCCTTGGGTTAGTTGACTAGAACTCTCAGGTTAAGGCTATTTTGAGTAGAAAAACGGCCATAAAGTTTGAATTATATTATTATTATAATACCCAATAGTCATATAACAGTCATATTTTGTATTTGCCTATAAACACCAAGCCCAGACACTTGGAGAACACTTTTTTGCCAATATCATTTAATACTCATACATCTTTGAGCATTTATTATACTCATTTCACAAGAATCAGAAGCTCTCCTACTCTATTTATTGCAAAAATTCTTTTGAGAGAAAAACCTTAACTTCTCTTACTCTTGTTTTTGAAAATAAGCATTTATTATACATTCTTTTTCACATCAAAGATCAACTACTCTCATTTATTTCAAAAATATTTTTGAGAGAAATACCCAAACTCTATTGAGCTTTATTCTTATCTTTTGAGAGTGCATTAATCTCTTTCATTGTACTAATTGACTTTTGAAGAAACATTCATTGTACACAAAATCTTTATTCACATTCTTATTTTTGCGGTTCGGGTTTGAACTATGCCAAACGAGGGCATCTCATCTGAAGAGGTTGCTCTACCTACAAGGAGTGTTGTAACAGGTATCTCCACCTAAGTGAAGGAAAGTTGTATGATATGGCTCTGCCTTGTTGCGTTTTTTTTCTCTATCCCTACTCTCATTTAAATTTTTGCACTTGTATGTTTAAATATATATAATTTTGTGATTGTTTGATTAACCCTAAATTGAGAATGGTTGTGTTTTAAAAATAAGGTAAAAAGTTGACCTAGATTTTTAAATATCCAATTCACCCCCCTCTCGGCGTCTTGGGATTACACCAAAACTCACAAATTGTATTAGAACCTTGTTACAAAAAAATTAAATGTATTTGTATAAAGATCACGTGACTCATCTTGGTGTATCCCCTTTTGGTGAGGGACAATCATCTTCACACCCTCCAATATTTTGTGGTGATAACTATATGTTTTGAAAACAAAGAATGAGAATTTTTTCTTCAAAACATAAATTGGAGAGTGTGGAGAGTTGTTTTCAAAGGAGACTATATACCTATGACAACTGTTGAAAGTAAAAGTGTTCCAAAATTTGAGGATGATTATAGTGAAGATGACATGAAGTTAGTACAAGTAAATTCTAGTGCTATGAATTCTTATATTGTGCTTTAGATGCAAATGAATTTAATAGAATCATACCTTGTAAAACTACTAAAAAAATTTGGGATAAACTAGAAATCACATATGAAGGAACTAAGGATGTTAAGGATAGTCATATATATAGGCTTACTAGTGAATATGAAGCTTTCAAAATGACTCCTAATGAATCTATACAATCTATGTACACTAGATTCACACACATCACAAATTTTTTAAATACTCTTGGAAAGACTTATTCTACTTATGAGATGATCAGGAAGATACTCAGAGGATTACCTGCAATCTGGGAGCCAAAAGCAACAACTATAGATGAAGGGAGAAATTTTAAAGAAATGACAATGGATGAGCTCATTGGATCCCTCATCACATATGAAATGGTGATCAACGAGAGGATAAACGAGTAGAGCAAAACAAAGAAAGTTACAGCTCTTAAAGCTTCAGTGAGTAGCTCTAGTGAGGAAAGTGATTAGGATTCCAACAAGGACATGGCCTTGCTGACCAAAAAGTTTAGCAAGTTTTTTAAAAAGAACAAGAGATCTGCCATAAAATATCGGGGCTCAAGAATAGAAAAAAGAGAGTCAAGTAAAAGAGAACATAAGTCAGATCCTCTGACGTGCTACAACTGCAAAAAGGTTGGCCACATTAAGCCAGAGTGTTCATTGCTCAAAAAGGAGTGCAAAAAGAAAAAGAAGGCAATGAAAGTCATCACTTGGGACAAACCAAGTTCCAGTAGTTTTGACAGCGACTCTAGCGAAGATGAAGTTGCAAAGCTGTGCCTAATGGCACACAGTGATCATGCGTTAGAATCTTCTTGTTCCTCTATTTTATATTATTCTAGTGATGTTTCTGATAATGATAGCATGCCCTAATATGAAGAAGTTCAATAGGAGTATCTTAGTGTTCTTAAAGTGTTTGAGAAAATAACTAAAAAGAACACTAATTTGAAAAATAAAAATAAAGAATTGTTAAAGATTTTAGAAAATCTAAAGGAGTCTCATTCAACTTTGATTAAAGAAAAGGAGTTGAAAATTATGAGTTTAGAAAGAAAATTGGAAGATTACTCGAAAATCATTTACAAATTTATAGATGGAAAAAGCAATTTTGAAAAACTCCCTGGTACTTAAAGAAGATCATTAGACAAGGAAGGAATTGGTTTCAATGGCAAAGAAAATAAGAAACAGAAAAATTTATTTATTGGTTATTTTGTAAGGGAATCAAAATCTTATATTCCCTTAAAGGGGTCTTATATGCATGCCACAGGTTTTATGTGTAAGAAGAAAGGCCACAATAAATTTGACTGTCCTTTCAAAAATAAGGAGACTAAATCTAAGATGGTCTGGAGAGTTAAAGGAGAATCAGGTACAAACCCTAAAGGACCCAAGAAAATTTGGATACCAAAAGTAGTCACCTAAGTTTTTCTTGCAAGTATGCTTCAGGACGTCCTCCTTTAGGGATAAATGGTATATGGACAGTGGATGCTCGAGGCATATGATGGGTGATGAAGCAAAGTCCGCATCCATTATGCCAAAAGATGGATGATACATCACCTTTGGAGATAATGCCAAGGGAAAAATCATCGGATTTGGGAAGGTCGATAAGGAACCTTCTCTTATTATTGATAATGTTATGCTTATAGAAGGTTTGAACCATAATTTGTTAAGTATTAGTCAATTATGTGATAAAGGGTATCGGGTTACTTTTGAACAAGATAAATGCATTATTGAAAATTCATCTGAGCATAAACTACTCTTTATTGCTGATCGTCATGAGAATGTTTACACTGTTAGCTTTGACAACTTAGCCTCACAAGATGTAAAATGTTTTTCTGCAATTAAATGACGCTAATTGGCTTTGGCATAGGAGACTAGGACATGCTAGTATGGACTGACTCACTCGAAAAATGAGCAGCTCGAAAGCTATCCCAAGTATAGGAGTTCTGTCATATAATATTAAGCCCAAGGGCTAGATCATCTCCCCAGGAAATGCGTTTAATCTCAGATTTAACGTTCTTCCAATCAAAATTAAATTGCACTGAACCCAGTTCAGATTCGGAGTTTTTCAGAGTTGTTCAATTTTACTTTTGACGAATTAGATGGCACGTAATTTAAAAAATCCTAAAACTAACATGTACTAAATAAAAGAAACAAGAATAGAAATCCTAATTTACTTAAAGAAACATTGGGACACGCACTAATTAAAAATGGAAACTACAAATAAGGAATTAAAACACACTAGAATGGAAACTCTAATCTACCTAAGGAAACATCGACACACGCACTAATTAAATATGGTAACCTAGAACATGGAATTAAAAACACCCAATAGAAGCCGAACAAAATTACGGAATTAAATCAAGAATCACAATTTAAACACAAACACGGACTCAACGAGAATTTAACATTCAAACAATAACGGAGCACGATAAAAATATAAACTTAAATAAAATGGATCCTAACTAAACCAAACTTTGATAAAAAAAGAAAAGATACTTTTAAAAAAAATACTTTTAAACATTATTCTAGGACAAAACTAGACATCACCATATTAAACTACTAAATGGAAACATTAAACAAATCTAACACAAACTTAATTGAAAGAAAAGAAAGAAAGAAATAAATAACTGAATACTGCAATAAATAAAAAAAACTAAATAAATATTTCAAACAAAAATCCCTAAACAATAATCAAAGTAAAAAAAATCAAAACTTTAATAAATTTCAATACAAATTAACATCCAGACTAAAT
Source organism: Malania oleifera (assembly GCF_029873635.1). Classification (NCBI taxonomy): domain Eukaryota; kingdom Viridiplantae; phylum Streptophyta; class Magnoliopsida; order Santalales; family Ximeniaceae; genus Malania; species Malania oleifera. The sequence continues at coordinate 36,529,901 of NC_080422.1, forward strand.
GACAATAATAATAACAATAAAAAGTTAAGAAGATAATTGGAAGAGAAAGAGAAGAAGAGAGAGATAGAGAGAGAGAACAGAACATGGCTGCTACAGGCGCTCGGGTCTGCTGTGGGTGTTGCTTGCTGTGCTGGAATAGGGGCTGAGGAGGTCTTGCAGCAGCAAGGAGGCTCTCGGGTCTGCTGTTCCTGCTCGGGTGGCTGTGGGTGTTGTTGCTACCGAGGAGCTATGCTGCTGGAGACTGCCGTGTAGAGTTGCTATTCGAGGCTACTGCTCAGCTAGAGTTTGGAGCTGCTGATATGTGCAGAGGTTGAGGCAGAGAGAGGCCGCGGGTGCTGGTGGTTCGCAGCAGGAGAGTGCTGAGCTGTGTGCTGTGGCCGTGAGCAGTGGAGGGTACTCGACTGTGTGGGCTGAGAAACAAAGGGAGAAGGAGAGATTGGAAAAGGTTACGGAAAATAGGGGGAAAAGAGAATCCGGGAATGAGAAAAACAGAGGGAAAGAAAATAAAGAGAAAAGAGATAAGAACAGGGAAGGAGAGAACAAAAGAAAAAGAACATAACAAAGTAAGGGAGAAAGAGTAGGGAAGAGGGAGAGTTTGAGAGAGAGAGAGAAGGGTGCCGGAGGCACACCATGCGCAGGGGATAAAAGGAGATTAAATAGGGATGGGGGAAAGAAGCTTCCCTAGGACCCGCTGAGCTAACCCTACCCAAATGGGAGATTTGACCCATTCATATATATTTTTTTTTCTTATTTTATTTATTCTCTATTCGTCCCAAATTCTGCTCTTCTGGAGCCCGTATCTCACAAAACTCAAAACACAAAAGTTGTAGATGATCCTTTCCTATTTTTCTAGAAATTTGAATTGTTTCAATCGGAGCTTGGACGGAAAAGTTATGCACGAAATACAAACAGGTGTCGATTTTGATTCCCAGGAATTTTCCTGCGACAAAAAATTACCAAATTCTCATAAATAGTGCAATAAAGTTCAAGAATGATGATTTTGGCATTTTATTAAAATATTGAAAAATTTTGGACATTTAATTAAAAATATAAACCGTAAAGCTCGAGTTAAAAGTCCAATTACGCAGTTTCGGCGCGTAATCACACCCCCCAACTAACGTTTTGCTAGTCTCTAGCAAATGACGTGAATGAATCTCAGGGTGGTATCTACAACTACATACTCTAGTAATTATGAAATCAATGCACATGCGGCAATAGTATACCATTTCACATACAAGAACATAACTGAATTTCACACAAGCTCGTTCATATTCAATGCACACGACTCCAAAACACGTCACCCATGCAAGTTTCATCGTTTATATGTGATTTGAAAGTAGTATACTCACATGAAGTTAATCAGTGGCACATTCAGAGTTAATGCAATCATATAAGTTCGAGTATAAACAGGTAAACTCTCGAGGTGTATGTGATGTGTGTGACTCAGCACACCTAGGACGCCAGTGGACACCTACAGAACGGTCGCTTTGACTCGACCTAATTGGTATACCCTTAAGAACACTTAAAGAAAATGGGTTCACTCATCATATGTGAGGAGAAGTGTCGCGATCAAACATCCCACATATTAAAAGGAACAACGCTAAGTATATGGAGTGGATTAGTCTGGAAAGGATCTAACCTATCTATGAGGTGTCGGGTCCTTCACCCTAGCATCTTCTCACCTACTCGCCATATCTAACCGAGACCACCCTAGATCAACTTACTCACAAACTTGTTGTGAATACATCTGAGGCATTAACCAGTTGAGGCATCTTTATATGTGGAAAATATGTGTCGTCCTTGACTTTTTGTGATATGTAATTGGGCCAGCATTGACATTTCATTTCATGCGCATGTGTATTGCTTATTCTTTATTTTGCTCATTCTTCATTTTTTGTCATTTCTTGATCAATTAGGACAATCATAACACTTCTTTTGTAATCTTCATACCATAAATGGGAATTGAGCTCGAATAGTGGTCTATGAACTAAGTCTATCTCTAAGGGTGGCTCAGCCTTCACATTTTGAGTAGGCTACAAGACCTAGGTTTCTATCTCCGCACTAGGTGTCACCTCTAGGCTAGCAAATCAAAAACAAAGACTAGTGTACAAGGAATCATCCAAAAAAAATAGAATTGAGTTCTGTGAACTCTGATTTGATATTAATGCTCAAAAGGACGATAAATAGTTCAAGGATATCTCACAAGGTATCATAGTCTCCACGGATGTTCTCTCAATGCTCACAGGAACCCTAAGTGCAATGAATCACGTGAATGTGTTTATTTAACCTCGTGAGATGCATGTAGATACAGGAAATTATATAACCAAATTAACACAAATGTACTACCAATCAATTTTTCATGGAGTCATAAGATCATATAAAGAGAAAACTACACATGATTGACTCAAGTGTGTCATTCATAAGTTATATGCAAGTATGCGAAAGGTATGAGTCAGTGTTAAGTATGGCATAATGCAATATAATTCCTCAGTGCTCCTCCTTTCTTTCTCTATTTATTTGATTTTTTTTTATTTTTTTGTTTTTAAAACCCAGTACGTGTACGTGCACAGTGTCACATGCGAATGCTCATCCCCCCCCAACTAAAGTGAAACATTGTCCTCAATGTGAAAGCATAGGGGAAATAGAAAATACTATGCACAGGAAAAGTAAGGCGTACTTGAGTGGCGAAATAATGGAAAACAAAGATCGAACTACAAGAAAATAGACCTTAAAACTAACTAAAAAGAAAATAAAATTAAATAAAAGGAAAAGAAGGAAAAGAAAAACATCACAATTGTCTTGGCGGAGGCTCTGGAGGAATTTCGTCTGGTGGCCACAGGTCTATAAATTGCACCGGCGGTTCTCCAAATTTAAGCCGCCACAATCGATCAGTCGTCATACCTGCACGAAAATCAACCTCAAATGAATTAATGCGTGTCAAAATACCAAACAATTTGTGTGCAGATCGACCCTCTTGTGTTGACAAGAATGGGTCTGTATTCAACATTGTGTCTAGAAAATGTGCTTCTTTACGAACTAACGTGTGATGGGAAGTTATTGGAGAAATTACCTGTAGTTCTTCAAAAGCATTAACATTAAAAGTTTTACCTGGTTCTTTGAAAATTATATGCTCACCAGAGTGGTCACCCTCTTTATCGGGTGTACATATCATCATACCACTGCAAGAGTCTGCCTCCACATTAGGTTCCTTAACATCTGATTCAGGCGAGAGTGGCAGTTTCATGGTTTCTGAGCTCGGAGTATTAGGTACCACAGGTTGGTACTTCGTATGAGTATCAGTCTCCTCATAAACTAACTGCTCCGCTTCTAGCCCTGTTTCCTCTGATTTTTCTTTGACCTCTTCTGGTTCAACCGTTACTTCTAGTGCTAGGACAACTGGTTGTCCGACGATGAGCATCTCAGGTTGGGGAAATTTTTTCTCACTTCTCAAAGTAGTGGTGGCCTCTGCTACCTCAAAGAGATCATCGTGCATTTGTTGTTGTGGTTGCTGGTACTCTTGAGGACTAGGCTAAGGTTCTGCGAGCAATTCTTTGTTTTCTAGGATATCCAACTGTGTGCTTATAGCATTAATGGTATCCCGCAATTCATTATTATGATCAACTTGAGTTTGCATGAATTGTTGGAGCATGTTCGCCATCTGTGTTATGCTATCCTCCAGAAATTCTGATGACGTACAGCTCGGAGGGATATGTTGTGGCTGATATTGAGGCGGAGGAATATCTGGGTATTTTGGTGGTTCATATGCATCACCAGCACTAATTGTGCTGATAGGGTGTGCAGTCATGGGTGCCTGAGTGTATCGTGTGTTGCACTGTGGGACATTGTCAGCTAAGTAATCAAAGAATGATAATACCTGATCTGGATCCTCGCTGACGGGCTCTCCATTAGACATAGTCTGGACAAAACACTTGCAATCAGGGGTAAGAGCAGTATAAAAATAATCAGCTAACCTCGATGAGTCAAACCCGTGATGTGGGCAAGTACTTAGCAGATCCTTGAATCGTTTCCAGCAAGTCCCAAATGTCTCATCATCCTGCTGCACAAAATTAAGAATCTGTTCCTGCAAAAATTGAGTTTTCTGTGAGGAACAAAACGCATGCAGAAATTCACGCTCCATATCATCCCAATTAATGATAGAATGAGGTCTCATAGAATGAAACCAAATCAGTGCCCTATCCTGCAAAGTAGTAAGAAATAAATTCAGTCTAGTAAATTCGTCAGTTCTAGCATGAGAGAAAAACATGTTACAAGTTAACTCAAACTCTGCTAGGTGCTGATAAGTGCACTCAGATTCCATCCCGTAAAACTCGGGTAGCAATGATGACCTCCCACACTGCATCATGAAATTAAGCTCGTCATAAGGAAGAACAGTGGAAGAGGATGCAGTAGCATATTCAAGCTGCAAAAAATCCATTATCGTGCCCGGTGCAGGTGCAGCCATTTTTCAAAACTCAAATTTTTTTTTTTTTTTTTTCAGTTTTTCTTATTTTCTGCTTTTTTTTTCTGTTTTTATAAAACTAATAAAAATGATGGGAAAAACGCAAATTTGAGACTAAGAACGACATTCCTCGTCAACGGCGCTAAAAACTTGACTCACTCGAAAAATGAGCAGCTCGAAAGCTATCCCAAGTATAGGAGTTCTGTCGTATAATATTAAGCCCAAGGGCTAGATCCTCTCCTCAGGGAATGCGTTTAATCTCAGATTTAACGTTCTTCCAATCAAAATTAAATTGCACTGAACTCGGTTCAGATTCGGAGTTTTTCAGAGTTGTTCAATTTTACTTTTGACGAATTAGATGGCACGTAATTTAAAAATCCTAAAACTAACATGTACTAAATAAAAGAAACAAGAATAGAAATCCTAATTTACTTAAAGAAACATTGGGACACGCACTAATTAAAAATGGAAACTACAAATAAGGAATTAAAACACGCTAGAATGGAAACTCTAATCTACCTAAGTAAACATCGACACACGCACTAATTAAAGATGGTAACCTAGAACATGGAATTAAAAACACCCAATAGAAGCCGAACAAAATTACGGAATTAAATCAAGAATCACAATTTAAACACAAACACGGACTCAACGAGAATTTAACATTCAAACAATAACAGAGCATGATAAAAATATAAACTTAAATAAAATGGACCCTAACTAAACCGAACTTTGATAAAAAAAAAAAAAAAATACTTTTAAAAACAATACTTTTAAACATTATTCTAGGACAAAATTAGACATCACCATATTAAACTACTAAATGGAAACATTAAACAAATCTAACACAAACTTAATTGAAAGAAAAGAAAGAAAGAAATAAATAACTGAATACTGCAATAAATAAAAAAAACTAAATAAATATTTCAAACAAAAATCCCTAAACAATAATCAAAGTAAAAAAAATCAAAACTTTAATAAATTTCAATACAAATTAACATCCAGACTCCATGACAATAATAATAACAATAAAAAGTTAAGAAGATAACTGGAAGAGAAAGAGAAGAAGAGAGAGATAGAGAGAGAGAATAGAACATGGCTGCTACAGGCGCTCGGGTCTGCTGTGGGTGTTGCTTGCTGTGCTGGAATAGGGGCTGAGGAGGTCTTGCAGTAGCAAGGAGGCTCTCGGGTCTGCTGTTCCTGCTCGGGTGGCTGTGGGTGTTGTTGCTACCGAGGAGCTATGTTGCTGGAGACTGCTGTGTAGAGTTGCTATTCGAGGCTACTGCTCAGCTGGAGTTTGGAGCTGCTGATATGTGCAGAGGTTGAGGCAGAGAGAGGCCGCGGGTGCTGGTGGTTCGCAGCAGGAGAGTGCTGAGCTGTGTGCTGTGGCCGTGAGCGGTGGAGGGTACTCGACTGTGTGGGCTGAGAAACAAAGGGAGAAGGAGAGATTGGAAAAGGTTAAGGAAAACAGGGGAAAAAGAGAATCCGGGAATGAGAAAAACAGAGGGAAAGAAAATAAAGAGAAAAGAGATAAGAACAGGGAAGGAGAGAACAAAAGAAAAAGAACATAACAAAGTAAGGGAGAAAGAGTAGGGAAGAGGGAGAGTTTGAGGGAGAGAGAAGGGTGCCGGAGGCACACCATGCGCAGGGGATAAAAGGAGATTAAATAGGGATGGGGGAAAGAAGCTTCCCTAGGACCCGCTGAGCTAACCTGACCCAGATGGGAGATTTGACCCATTCATATATATATTTTTTTCTTATTTTATTTATTCTCTATTCGTCGCAAATTCTGCTCTTCTGGAGCCCGTATCTCACAAAACTCAAAACAAAAAAGTTGTAGATGATCCTTTCCTATTTCTCTAGAAATTTGAATTGTCTCAATCGGAGCTCGGACGAAAAAGTTATGCATGAAATACAAACAAGTATCGGTTTTGATTCCCAGGAATTTTCCTGCGACAAAAAATTACCAAATTCTCATAAATAGTGCAATAAAGTTCAAAAATGATGATTTTGGCATTTTATTAAAATATTGGACAATTTTAGACATTTAATTAAAAATATAAACCGTAAAGCTCTTGTTAAACGTCCAATTACGCAGTTTCGGCCCGTAATCATGGACTTTCTTTTAAAACTAGTAAAAGGAGAATTAGTTAAAGGTATACTTAAGATAGAATTTGTTGACTTTACGAGTCCAATCCAGTTTTGATAATGACAAATCACTTGGTATTTGATCTGTGCATTGAGTTTGTGAACAGGACCCATATTAAGCATGCATGGAAAGATAACGAGTCATGGAAGCATTAAAGTAAAGCTTACATATCTTGGCAAGATCCATGGAACTCAAAGAGTACGCAAATTAAGATGCAAGCGGCAAAATTCAAGAACATCTTGGGAATGGATACTTAGATCTCATGTATTTACATTTTTGTATGATTTAATTTGAGGCTCAACATAACTTAGAAAGAATTTAGGATTCATGCATTTCATGTATATCATTAGGAAACTTTCATGGACTTGAAAATACTTTTAAAATCATGGAAAATATGTTTTACAAAAGACCCAGGAAAGAGAGCAAAAAAGAATTTTAAATTAGAAAAGAAAATTTCAGAATTTGGGGACTTTGGTTGACTGAACTTCAAGTTCGGTTGGCTGAAGAATTTCCTCATATGTCTGAAGAATAAGTTTAGACGTCTAAAGATTTATGGGTGACAAACAGAATCTAGCAGAAGCACCTCAGATGACTGAACGTTGACCTTGGTCGTTTGAACTCGACACTTCGGTCATCTGAACCCTGACCTCGATCATCTAACCCTGTGTCTAGGCTATTTTTTTGAAGGGTAAAAGGGACTTCAGTCGTCTGGGCCCTAGACCTCAGACATCTGAACTTGCTAGAAAGATTAAAAATTTAATTTTATTGTGCAAACACGCGAGATATCTTTTAATCCAATGGTTGAGATCAATTTTAAGGGTAAGACACTATAAATACTAATTATCTAAACCCTAGTAAGGATGAAAAACACAAGAAGATCAATGCAAAGAGAAGAACACATCTTGTTGAAAAGAAAACTGAGATTCTTGAGCTGATTGCTGTACGTTTGCCTACACTTTAGCTTCTACACATCATCTTTGGGCAAATCTACTCATAATATCTAAGTGGAACTTAGCTACACATCTGGTTCTTTCATTCAAGTATTGAGGTTTGATAAATCATATTTTTTATAAGAGTTAGTTGGATAAAATTTTTTTTTTATATAAGCTGATCTACTTGTTGATATCCATTTTTCATAGAGTATATCATTACAAAATCTATTTTTGAATTCTTGTTAAGAAGTTAATCTTGTGTGTGCATATAGCAAATCATTTCATTAAGAATTTTGCCACTTGAGAAGAGCTTTTGGTATTGATTAAACACTTTTAATTCAAGTGAGATTTCATTCAAAGAGTTGATATTTTCAATATACCAAACCTACTAATTTGAAGATCATTTATGTTTGTCACTATATATATATATATATATATATATTGAAGGATATTTTCAGAAAATCATATAGTAAGAGTGTTGATCCTTGGTATTATCATCTTAGAGATACATATACATATACATCAAGTCAAATATTACCTAGATCACATTGAGATTGAAAGATTATTGAGGTCAACATATTTCATGAAATAACTTTTACAAAGTGGGTGTAACATCTTTGCAATCTGCAAAGTTATTTTTATATTCAAAGATCTAACCTAAGATTTCCAAAGCATTGTTTTATACAAACATTTTTGGGAGAATTGATAAAAAAGAGAATTGTATGTTAGAGCATATCATACATAAACGATAATATCGTTTCATACATTCTGAACTTCAGATTATATCATATGTTAATGTATTAGGAATTTGAATTGTACTCACGAGCTTTTGTTTGGAAGCATTTTTGAGTGTTTTACAAATTCATTGTATTCACAATTCGACTTGTGAACCGGTGTTTGAGGAGAGTGTTGTATCTCTTGTAAGCAACGGGTGAGGAGGAAGTTGTACCTCTTGTAAGCAGCGGATTGTAAGGGAAGTTCCGTCCCAATTTAAGGAGCAGAGATTTTAGTAAAATCCTTGAGTGGTTGCTCAAGATGAGGACGTAGGCCGAGTTGGCTGAACCACTTCCCTTTACTCTTTACTTTCAGCACTGCATTTCAATTGCTCATATTGCATGTATAGGTTGAATAACATTGCACACTATTAATTGGGAAATAAGAACTCGTTGCTAAATATACAAGTAAGAAGTAAGTGGTAAAAAGATTTAAAGAATTTTTAAAATACCCAATTGACCCCCCCTCTTGGGATTACACCTAATTCAATAGAATTTGTAAAAGATAAAATTTGTGATGCCTATCAACTTGGTAAACAAACCAAATCTAATTTCAAGAAGAATAAATTAATCTCCACTCGTAGGCCACTTCAGATTCACATAGACTTATTCGGTCCAAATCAAGTCTAGAGTCTATGAGGTAAATCCTATGCATTTGTCATTGTTGATGATTACTCTAGGTTCACATGGGTTCTATTTCTAGCAACTAAGGATGAAGCATGTGATGTGAGAGACTTTCCAAATTGTGTAGAAAAATCCAAAATGAAAAAGGCTATACAATCACACATATTCGTAGTGATAGCAGTAAGTACCACCTACTATGTAATAAATAGAGTGTTAATTAGGCCAACTCTCAATAAAACCCCATATGAACTATGGAATGGTCATATACCAAATATTTCATACTTTTATGTTTTTGGGTGCAAGTGCTTTGTCCTAAAAGATAAGGATATCTCAGGAAAATTTGATGCAAAATCTGATAAGGGAATATTTCTAGGATATGCTTTAGATAGTAAAGCCTGTAGAGTGTTTAACAGAAGAACTTTAACTATTGTAGAATCTATCCATGTAGTATTTGATGAGTCCAATCCCTTTTCCAAAAAGACTGATGAAGATGATCTAGAGATAATGAAGGAGTTGGAAAACTTAACCATTGATAATTATGTAGAAAAGAGCATAGAAATTAAGGCAGCACCTAATAAGGAAACTCGGATAGAGAGTGAGGTTCATGAATTGCCTAAGGAATGGATATTTGTGAGAAATCATCCTAAGGACCAAACTATAGGTGAACCTTCACGTGGAATAGCCACTCGTTCATCTCCTAGAAACATGTTTAGTCACATGGCATTATTGTCTCAAAAGAGCCTAAGAATGTGCATGAGGCAATAGAGGATGAATCTTAGGTGATGTTAATGCAAGAAGAGCTAAACCAGTTTGAAAGAAAAAAATTCTATACCTTGGTTCCCAGAATAGATGATCATACAATCATTGGAACCAAACGGGTCTATAGAAACAAAAATGATGAAAATGAAGTTGTAATTAGGAATAAAGTTAGATTAGTAGCTCAAAGATACAACCAGGAAGAAGGAATCGACTTTGAAGAAACATATGCTCCAATGGCTATTAGACAATGCATCTTTTAAGGACTTTAAGCAATATCAAATGGATGTTAAAAGTGCATTCTTAAATGGCTATATAAATGAGGAAGTATATGTTGAGCAACCTACAGGCTTTGAAAACCACATACGTCCAAACCATGTGTTTAAACTATCAAAAGCCTTATATGGTCTAAAGCAAGCTCCTAAAGCTTGGTATGAAAGGCTAAGTGGTTTTCTCCTTGATTAGGGATTCACTAAAAGAAAAATTGACACAACTCTCTTTTTAAAATCTGAAAATGAAAATATGCTCCTTGTGCAAATATACGTAGACGATATCATCTTTGGAGCAACTAATGAAGAGATGTGTAATGAGTTTGCCAAATGCATGCAAGATGAATTTGAGATGAGCATGATGGGTGAACTCACTTTCTTTCTTGGACTTTAGATTAAATAAGTGAGACAAGGAACATTTTTCTACCAATCAAAATATGTAAAAAACTTGCTCAAGAAATTCAATATGGAAGATGATAAAATCCTAGGAACTCCTATGAGCACTTCCACTAAACTAGATAAAGATGAGTAAGGTATACCGGTAGATATTAAGCTCTACTGAGGTATGATTGGTAGTCCACGATACCTGATAGCTAGTAGACCAGACATTATTTTTAGTGTATGCATATGTGCTAGATTCCAAGTTGCACAAAAAAAGTCACACTTACTAGAAGTTAAAAGGATACTTAGATATCTCATCGGCACCATTGATTTAGGCTTATGGTACCCTAAGTATACCTTATTTGAGATTGTCAACTATTCTGATGCAGACTTTGCATGAAGCAAAGTTGATTGGAAGAGGACCAGTGATACTTGTCATTTCTTAGGACAATATTTAGTTTCTTGGTTTTCCAAGAAATAAAACTTAGTTGCACTATCCATAGCCAAGACCAAGCATATAGCCATTGGAAGTTGTTGTGTTCAAACTCTCTACACGAAACAACAACTTATGGATTACAAATTGAACTATGATACAGTTCCAATCTGTTAGCCTTACAAGGCTTAAAATCTTGTTATCTTATTTTGATGCTAACAAACAAGTGAAATTTAATGTAATTGTGTGAGTAATGATATTTCAGGATTCATATATGTGAAAGTAAGGTCAAAGTGCCCACAAGGATCAAATATGATGGAAGCAAGGTCAAAGTGCTCACAAGGATCAAATGAAGCTTAAATGAGCCAAGACATGAATTACTTGTTGAAGAACATGAGGACATGAATAAGTTGTTGAAAGCCAAGGCATATTAAAGTCAAAAGATCCAAAGAAAGGCAAAGTAAGAAAGCTTAAAGAATATGGAAGTTTGAAGAAAAGATGGATTCAATCAAAGGACAAAGCATGAAGACTCAAGAACTTAGAATGTTAATATTTTAGAAGTCTCATGTAAGTGCTTTAATGTTTAAAATGTCATTTGAAATATTTTGAAACTCTTTGGTTAACTTTTTAGACCTAGATACTTTTTAAATTACCTAAATAATATTTTTATAAGGTCAAAAATTATTTTAAAAAGGTTAAAATCATTTTTGGAATAAAGAGCACCAAAAAGAGTTTTTTTTCCCAAATGCTGTCAGTTTTTATACAGCCGCATTGAGGTGAATTTTTCTCTATCAATAAATCATTATTTTAAATAGTAATAAACACGAAAGTTGTAGGATTTTCTCTTAGCTTTCGTTTGACACCAAGATCACCTAATTTGGAGTTATATAGAAAAAGTTATGGCCAAAACACTGAAACTAGGTCACTGCTGTCAGACATTTAAAAATTGTTCAACGGGCAAATTTTTAAAATTCGAATGTTTTAAATTATAGCCGTTTGAACCTTAAATATTCTAATAAATAGGGAAATTCTTTAAGGAAACTTTTGCAAGTTTGAAAGCCTATAAATACATGGTTTTGCAAAACAAATAAAAAAAAACTAAGAATTGAAAAATCTGTTTTGAGAAGCTGAAAGTATTCTTGTTCTTCCTAAGTTCTCTTGCTCACTCATTGGAAAATTCTTTTGCTGAGAAATCTGAAGTGTTGATCCTTCTTCCTTTGAATTCCTACTACTAATCCTCTTCTAAGAAGGATATTGGTGAATTCTACACTTGAGCTTTATTCTATTTCCTATTGATATTTTACATTTAAGTATATAGTGCTGAAATTGTACTAACTTGCTCTTTGAGAGAGTATACTTGTATGCAGATTTTATTTTATGTTTCTTGTAGTTCATTGACGTTCCAAGGTGTTTGGATCGTTGGCTAAGCAAGGGGATATTGCTTAGAGAGGCAGACTCTAGCCTATGTAAGGAGTGACCGAACGAGGGAATATCGTTTGGAGAAGGCAGACTCTAGCCTTAACCAAGGAGTGTTGTAATCGGTTTTGTTCCACCCGTCAACGAAACAAGTTTAGTGAATCCTTTGGTGGTTTGCCAAAGGCGAGGACGTAGGCTGGGTATAAGCCGAACCTCGTAAAAATCTCCGTCTCACTCTCTCTTTCCCTATTCTTTAATTTCAGTTCATATACAACTGCGTGGATGATTTAAATATCTAAATTATACATACTATGCATATTTGGAAATCAAGTAAACTTAAAATCCAATTTTGATTTGGGTTGCGGAAACCGAAAGGGAGTACGTTGGTTACACCATATCTTGCGGAAACCATACGGGAGTACGTTACTTGGTTAACACCCCAAAGATAAATTTACCAAGAGTTTATTTGAATTCTAAATATTTGGAAAGAGTGATTGGATTTATTTATACAGGGCTTTACTTCAGTAAGCATAAATTATAATTCATAATCACAGGGCTTATATAAACAAATAAACTATCTCAAGATCTTATATTACCAAATTGCTGAATACTTTATATCTTGGTTTGGTTGTTTGTTGTTTAACTTGTACTTGGCAAATAAATTGATTGTTTGCTTTGAAGATTGTGTTTAATTGATTGGATAAAAGAACTAAGTTCTTGATTGTTTAAGGAATTAAAAAATAAGTCAAGAATTGGTTAAAATAAATAAAAGAAGTTTAAGGTATTTTAAAAGGAATTAAAAGAAACTTTTAGAATCCAATTCACCCCCCCCTCTTGGGAAGCTATTCCTAATTTCAATTGGTATCAGAGCAGGGTTATAGCAAATCTTAAATAGTAGCTATAAAAAGATCTAAATGGCTAACTTAGGCATAGCTCCCTTTGGAGAGGGACAATCTTCACTTAGGCCACCAATCTTTTGTGGTTTGAACTATACTTTTTGGAAAAAGAGAATGCAAATATATCTTCAAACTATGAATTGGAAAGCATGGGAAGTTGTCATGGAAGGTGACCAAATACCCACTAAGATAGTTGATGGAAAACAAGTTCCCAAAGAGAAAAATGATATGACCGACCTAGACTATAAGATACTACAAGTTAATGCTAGTGCTATGAATGCATTATATTGTGCTTTAGATATTAATGAATTTAATCGAGTAATGGCTTGTAAATCAGCTAAAGAAATATGGGATAAGCTAGAAGTTACTTATGAAGGAACAACGGATGTTAGGGATAATAGGGTTGATATGCTCACAAGCGAGTATGAAGCCTTTAAGATGAACCCGGATGAATCAATTACAAATATGTTTACTAGGTTCACTCATATAATAAATTCCCTAAATGCCTTAGGAAAAACTTACACTACCTATGAGATGATAATAAAAATTCTACGAGGCCTTCCCTCCATGTGGGAACCAAAAGCTACTGCTATTACGGAAGGTAGAAATTTGAAAAATACATCCTTAGATGAGCTTATAGGTTCTCTCCTCACATACGAAATGGTAATGAATGAAAAGAGTGGGAAACCAAAACCCAAGAAAAAATAGCCTTTAAAACTTCACAAGAAAACTCTAGTAGTGAAGAGATGGATGAAGATGAAGCAGCCTTTATATCTAAAAAGCTAGCAAGGATACTAAGAAGGAAAAACAAATTCAAGAGAAGAATTCAAAAATCTGAATCAGATGAAGAAGAAGAAGAAGTTAGTAAGAAATCAAAGAATAAAACTCTTACGTGTTACAATTGCAACAAAGCTGGACATATCAAACCGGAATGTCCACTACTAAAGAAAGAATCTAAGAAGAAAAAGAAGAAGGCCATGAAAGCCACTACTTGGGATAGTACAAGTAGTTCGGAGAATGAAATAAGTGACCAAGAGGTTGCTTACACGTGCTTTATGGCATGAGATAACAAAGAAAGCTCCTCAACTAAATCTTCAAATAATTCTCCTGCTGAAATATTTTCAGAAGTATTGTTGTGCTTTTGCTGAAACAACCCACAGTTTTTAAATCTTTTCTACTAAGAATTTCAATTCAAATCAGAACCCCGGTGATATTCTACTTAGTTTCACTCTTCTATATTTTTTATTGTTGAAGTATACTGTATTTCAATTGTACAAATCTGCTCCAACTGAGAGTTTCACTTGTACGAACAAAAGTTGTTCTTTGTTTCTTATTTTCTTGACAATTCAGGATCATTGGATTGTTGCATAGGGAAAGGGGATTCTCATTAGAGGGGCGAACTCCACCTTGGAGGGAGAGAGGTTGTAACTTCACCTGGTAATGAAGTTAGGAAAGGAAAATCCTCACAAGGTGTTGCTTGGGGCAAAGATGTAGGCTTCTGGCCAAACCTTGTAAAAAATTTGGTCTTCAACTCTTCTTCTCTAATCTTTTTACTTTACTGCAAGTATATAGTCTACGTGTATGCTTATTAAGAACTTGCTGCATATTGGAAGTTACTGAATTATTGATTTTGGTTCATACTTTAAATCAAGAAACAATATTGTTTGTTATTGGTTGGTTTAACAAATTCAGAGTAGAATTGAATACTGATTTTTGAATATCACCGCTGAAGTTAATTTTGCTCAATTAATTATTCCATTTAAGGAAAGTTGCAAGCTTTATAAAATCAAACCTCTGAAATTATTCTTCATATTCGTAATATTCATTGTTGAAGAACAATTCTGATTCTGAATATTGAAGTTCTAATATCGCTATTTGTTATTGGAATTTAATAGATAGCCTTTAATATCATTCATTTATAATAGATTGAATTTGGATTGAACAAAGGATTGTTAATTGAACTTGTGAGGTTGCAGATTGTGTGGTTGTTAAAAAAAAAAAAAAAAAAAGAAGAAGGTAATACCTAAAGATATTTACAAACCAAAGTTACAAAGAAATTTTAAAAACCCAATTCACCCCCCCTCTTGAGAGTATACCTAAATTCTCAATTGGTATCAGTGCCCTAGGTTGTAGAAAATCTTAAACTAGACGCTACATAAAGATCCCTATGGCATACCTAGGTGTATCTCCATTTGGCAAGGGTCAATCCTCATCTAGACCACCTATCTTTTGCGATGTTAACTACACCTTCTGGAAATAGCGAATGAGATTCTATTTGCAAACCATGGATTGAAAAGCTTGGAAAGTAGTCACACATGGTGACCTCATCCTCACCAAAAACGTAGATATTAAAGAAATGCCTAAGGATGAAAAAAAGATAACTGAAAATGATCTAAAGATGCTGCAAATAAATTCTAGCGCAGTGAATGCACTATATTGTGCCCTAGATGTTAATGAATTCAATAGGATCATGGGATGTAAATCAGCTAAAGAAATCTAGGATAAGCTCAAAGTAACTTATGAAGGAACGGTTGACATAAGGGATAGTAGAATTGACATGCACACCAGCGAGTATGAGACATTTAGGATGAACCCTGAAGAAACCATCACTAGTATGTATACTAGGTTTACCCATATAATAAACTCTCTTAATGCATTAGGGAAAAACTACTATACTTATGAGATGATTCAAAGACAACGAACTAGATGATGATGATATAGCCTTAATTACTAGAAGACTTGGAAAATTCTTCAAAAAGAACAAGAAATTTACTTAAAAATTCAGAGGCTTAAAATATAATAAAGGAGAAACTAGCAAAAAGGAAACAAAGAATGAACCTCCTACGTGCTATAATTGCAAGAAAGTTTGACATATAAAATGTGATTGTCCACAACTTAATAAAAATGCCATGAAGAAGAAAAAGAAGGCGATGAAAGCTACCACGTGGGATGACTCAAGCTCAAGTGAATCAGAAAATGAATCAAGCGATTAAGATGTGGCAAACCTATGCTTCATGGTGAAAGATGACGAGGTAAAATCCTACTCAAGCTCACAAGAAGAAGAATATAGTGATGAATCATGTAGTGACTCATGTGAAAGCGTGCCCTCATATAGAGAAATTCAAGCTAAATTTTTTTCTTCGCACAATAGGTTCATAAAAGTAACCAAAAGAAACATAACATTGAAAGAACAAAATGAAAAGCAAAAAAAACCAACTTGAGACTTCAATATCAGCTGAAAAAGAAAAGGACTCACTTATTGATGAATTTATGAGTAAAATAAACAAGATAACTTAAGACTTAGTAAAACTTCAAGTAAATGGTAAAAATGCAAAGAACTTAGAAATATCTTATCTTAAAAGTAAAATTGAAGATAAAGACAAAATCATCTACACCTTTACTAGAGGAAAAGAAAATTTTGATAAACTGGTTGGATCATAAAGAATGTCCTTGAATAAAGAAGGAATCAGATTCAATAGAGTTGAAAACGAAAAGAAAAAGAACCTCTACACAGGGTATTTCATAAAGGCACCAAAACACTTTGCTAGCACATCTTCCACAAATGCATATGAACATACTACTTGTTTCGCGTGTAAGAAAATAAGTCATAAAGTTTGAACGTCTATTTAAAATAAAAAATATTAAAATCAAGAAAGTATGGAGAGTCAAAACTAAAGTTAAAACTGAATAAAAAAGACCTAAGAAGGTTTGGGTACCAAAAGTAACACCTTGAAAACCTTCTTGTAAGTGTGTTTTAGGACCACTTCATCAAAAAACAAATGGTACTTGGATAGTCGATATTCAAGACATATGACCGGAGACAAGTCCAAATTTACCACATTAATGCAAAAGGATGGTGGACATGTCACCTTTGGACACAATGCCAAAGGTAGAATAATCGGTATTGGAAAAGTAGGTAAAGAACCCTCCTTAACTATTGATGATGTTTTATTAGTAGATGGGTTGAAACATAATCTACTTAGCATTAGTCAATTAAGTGATAAAGGCTTTGATCTATTATTTAAATAAGACAAGTGCGTAGTTGAAAACAGATAAAAGCATGATATCTTATTCATTGCAAATAGGGTTGATAATGCATATTGCATAAATTCTAAAAATCTAATATCTCAGTAAATCACATGCTTAATAGCCATGAATGAAGCCAACAAGATGTGGCATAGAAGACTAAGACACGCTAGTATGGATCTATTGTAGTAACCCAAACCAAGAAAATAAAGAAACAAATAAAAGAAAAGAGAAAGGAAAGGAAAAAGAGAAAAAAGGGTTTGGTCAAGACAAAACCGTCACTAGTTTTGTGAGGATCAGAAAAATCGTCGACAGTTTTCCTACAAGTAAACAACTGAGAGCTGTTTAAAGGCCAAACCGTCGTCGGTTTTGTCAAGCCCAGAAAAATTGGCGACGGTTTTCCTGCGGGTCTGCTTACTTAAGGGCTAAGTTATGTTTTTTCTTTCATAACTCACAATTGCTCTCTCTCTCTCTCTCTCTCTAAAAATTAGGGTTTTGGTTCTTTCTTTCTATGTAGCTTGGGAACGCTCCGATAGTGCTCTTCGGTTCTCTCTCCCTTCTCCGAGCACGTAGGCCCTCGATCTTCGGCGGATTCGTGCGGTTAGATATTCGTGGTTTTGAAGGTTTTAGGAATTCTATTTAGGAACAAGTAAGGAGATTATATCATGTCAGTTTTTTTGAATTATGGACCGATTAAACTGCAATTTATGTTTACAGAAATGATATATATAATTTTCTGAACGAATCGGGTTTATGGAAATGGTTGTTTTGACTTTTACACGTTTTTTGGGAAAACTAACGTGAATGATTTGAACATCTCATATTTTCAAAAAAATATGTAGTTTGAGTTAAGTAAAACCCTAGAGATGCACATACCCCTATTTTTAGCTACTTGTATATTTTCTCAGAAAGTTTACTTTATTTATGATTTATCAAGTGAAAAATTGTGTGGCATGAGTAAGGTTTAACTGGCATAAATAAATAGACTTTGTAAATTATTGTGATGTGATGGCTATAAGTCGATATGTGATGTGACAGCTATAAGCCGAGATTCGTTATGTCGGTTTTATACCTAGGCAGAAAATGACAGAAATATGAACAACTTACGTTTTTGTACAGTGTTATGAATAATGAATTATGATTTCAGTATTATTATGTAAATTACCATATATGATTCTAGAACCCTTTGGATATGTGATGTGATATTATGAGCACGGTATCGTAGCTATATGTAGGCAGTGAGTGCAATCATACGAAGATGGAAGTGTGATATGGGATAGTCGATTGGGGACCTGGGTACAGTACTACTCCAATGCAGTTTCGGGGGCCCCATTCGATGCAGTTCCAGGTGACCCTTTAGGATAGGCACAATTGTACTTACAACCTTTTTCTGACTCAACTATGGTCGGCCGATCATATGCTGAGTCCAGCTTTCGGGCCGCATAACTCATCATGGGGGAAAGCATGTTATATGAGTATGTGATAGCGTGATGCTAATTTAGCAGTCCAAGTTGTGTCTTTTATGCATTTATGAAAAAATTTACTATTTATGGGCTATATTGACCATACAGTACAATTTAAATGCCCTATTTTTATATACAGTTAAATAATAGAAGTTTTATATTCACACGGGTACTCATGGTAGCCACACACTGATAATAATATAATCTGTCTTACTAAAAGTGTCTCACCCTATTATACAAATCATTTTTCAGGTCCTTCAAGGAATCGTGCGTAACTTACTATGGGGCAGGGATTAGACTTTTGGGGGTGATAGACGGAGCTGGTGAGCCACCAGCTATTGTATTTTGTTATTTTGTTAAGTTGTATTCTGTAGACAGGTAATTTTATGTATGTGTTTGGGAATAGTTAGAACTTTGGTAAAGTGTTTTGATGTTTTAGCATCTTCTGTTGTATGGTTTTAATTCAAGTAATGATAGGTGCACCAGGGATTCCCCGGTTAGGGTGAGTTGCAATATATATATATATATATATATATATATATATATATATATATGGTATCAGAAAGTATAGTATATTTTTAGCAGGTTTAAATTTTCGAGTCGTTGCAAATGGTATCAGAGCCTAGGTTGCTTGATCTATAGGATGATTCTTTATGTACTTCCATTCTCTAGGTATTTCATTAACTTCTTTTTCTACTTGATTATCTTCAAAAGATGTTTCCTTAACTTCATTTCTCTTGTCTGAATTATCTTCAATCGATAATTTTTTAAATTCCTTATTAATCTCAATTTCATCCTCATTAGTCTTTTGAGCAAATGGATTGGACTCATCGAATACTATGTGAATGGATTCTACACTAGTTAATGTTTGTTTATTATATACCCTGTAGGCTTTACTATTTAAGGCATATCCTAGAAAAATACCTTCATCAGATTTCACATCAAATTTTCCTAAATGTTCATTGTCTCTAAGTACAAAGCATTTGCAGCCAAATACATGGAAATATGAGATGTTTGGTTTATATTCCATAATTCATAAGGAGTCTAATTTAGAAATGGTCTAATCAGGACTCAATTTAGAACGTAACAGGCGGTGTTCACTGCCTTAGCCTAGAAGTACTTAGGTAGTTTATGTTCATTAAGTATTGTTCTGACCATTTCTTGTATAGACCTATTCTTGCTTTCAACTACACCATTCTATTGTGGTGTTCTAAGAGCTAAAAAGTTATGAGATATTCCTAATGAATCACAATATTCTTCCATACCATGATTTTTAAATTCTCGACCCCTATCACTTCAAATTTTAGTGATAGTATATTCCTTTTCATTTTGAATTTTCTTGCATAGTTTAATAAATTGTTCACGAGCTTCATCTTTGTGACCTAAAAATAGTACCCATGTAAATCTAGAATAATCATCAACGATAACAAATGCGTATGATTTTCCTCCTAAGCTCTGAATTGGGTTTGGACCAAATAAATCTAAGTGTAACATTTGAAGTGGACTAGTAGTAGAGATTACTTTCTTCTTCTTAAAACTAGAACTTGCTTATTTTCCTAATTGACATGCATCACATATTTTATCTTTCATGAATTTTTTCTTAGGCAATCCCTTAACTAGTTTAGATATTAAGTCCATGTTTACGTGTCCTAGTTTCCTGTGTCAAATCCAACTAATCTCATTCATAGCAAAGAAACATGTCACACGTTGAGAAGTTAAGTTATCAAAGCTGGTGGTATATACATTTTCATGATGCTCAGTAATGAATAGAATTTTGTTATCAGTTTTATATACAACAATGCACTAGTCATGTTCAAAAGATACTTTATAACCTTTATCACACAGTTGACTTATACTTAATAAGTTATGTTTTAAACCCTCAACCAATAAAACATCATCTATAATAAGTGATAGATCATTACCAACTTTACCTACTCCTATGATCTTCCCTTTTGCATTATCCCCAAAAGTGACAAATCCTCTGTCCTTTGGTGTGATGGATGCAAATTTGGCTTTATCCCCAGTCATATGTCGTGAACATTTGTTGTCCATATATCATATATCTTTAGAGGAGGATGATCTCAAGCACACCTACAATAGACATTTAAGTAACTATTTTCGGTACCCATTTTTTCTTAGGTCCATGGCAGTTAGTGCTTGAATCTCCTTTAACTCCCCATACCTTTTTTCATTTTAACATCTTTGTTCTTAAAAGGACAATCAAATTTTATATTACCCATCATTTTACATTTAAAGCATGTAGTATATTTGTAAGAGTCTTTTGATGGAGCATAAACTATTGATTCTCTTACAAAGTAACCCATGTAAAGATGTTTTTGTTTCAAATTTTTTTTCCATTAAAACCAAGTCCTTCTTTATCTAGGGAATTACTTTGTGCCCCGAGAGGTCTTTCAAAGTTACTTTGGCCCTCTATGAATTCAAGAATAATTTTAGAATTGTCATTCAAATTTCTTTCCAATTCCTCAATTTCTAAATCCTTTTCTTTTATCTCAGAGGCATGGGACTCATTCTGTTTTTTTATAAGCTTTGAGAGTTATTTTACTTTACATTTCAAATTAAAAATTTTCTTAGTTTTCTTTTCAAGCATTTTAAGAGTGTACAAATATTCTTATTGCAATTTATTTTAAGAAATCATGATATTTCATTTTCAGAATCATTGGAATAATAAGAAGATGCTGAGAAAGATGATTGTACCTTAAGGTCATCATGTGCCATTAGACACAGATTGGCTACCAGATCATCACTGGATTCAGTCTCTAAACTTCTTGTGTTGTGCGTTGCCAACTGACTTTTAGAGCCTTCTTCTTTTTCTTGGAGGCTTTCATTAGTTTAGAACATTCAGGCTTGATGTATCCAACCTCTCTACAATTGTAGCAAGTTGGCGGATCTTCCTTCTGCTTCCTTTTACTTGACTCTCCTTTTTTGATTTCGAGTTCTGGAATTTTCTGTTAAACTTCTTATTCTTCTTTAGGAACTTTCCAAACTTCTTTATTAGCAATGTCATGTCATCTTCTGATTCTGAATCACTTCCTTCACTAGAGCTGCTAGACAATACCTTAAGAGCTATAACTTTCTTTACTTTATTCTACTCATTTTTCATCTCATTTATTGTTAGCTCATACATGATAAATGAACCAATAAGTTTATCAACCAATATCTCTTTCAGATTCCTTCTTTCAACTATAGCAATAGCTTTAACTTCCCAAACTGGCGGTAGTTCCCTAAGGATTTTCCTGATCAACTCATAAGTAGGGTAAGATTTACCAAGAGCAGTTAATGAATTCATGATGTGTGTGAATCTAGTGTACATGGATTGAATAGACTCATCAGCAGTCATTTTAAATGTCTCATATTCACTAGTAAGCATATCTATCTTACTATCTTTTACTTCCTTAGTGCCTTCATATGTTACTTCTAATTTTTTTCAATATCTCTTTAGCAATTTTACCGGTCATTACCCTATTAAACTCATTAACATCTAGTGGACAGTATAAAAGGTTTATTGTAGTAGTATTTATTTGAACAAATTTCAAATCATCATCAGTATACTCACCTTCAATATTAGGTACGTTTACTTCATCAACTGCTTTCATAGGAACATGGTTTCCTTCAGAAACAATTCTCCATACTTTCCAATCAACATTTAAAAGATATACACTCATCCTTCGTTTCCAGTAAGTGTAATTTACACCGCAAAAAATTTGTGGTCTAGTGGACGAGTGTCCCTCACTAAATGGGGTTACACCGATGTGTGCCATTGTGATATTTTACAAAAATAACGGTTAAGTCTATGTAACCTCACTCTGATACCAAATGTGAATTCCGGTGTTATCCCAAGAGGGGGTGAATTGGGTATTTTAAAAATTAAGTCCTTCAACTTCTAATTTTGAAAACTATCAATTACAAACTTGTAAGCTACTTACAACTACCTCAATGTTTTTCAATCAATCAACCTAATGAGCGATTTTGTCAATAAACCTATTTTACTCAATTACTTTGTAGACCTACTATATATTTAAAATATTCACAATCTTCACACAAATAAGATTACGCGGAAATTAAATAAAGGTAAGGATAAGAGAGATACAAACTCAATTTTTACGAGGTTAGGCCTACCCCAGCCTATTCCTCGCCTTGAGCAACCCACTCAAGGATTCCACTAAAAACTAGTTCCTTTAATTAGGACAGAGCTTCTCTTACAATATGCTACTTACAAGAGGCGTAGCTTCCTCTTCAACCCCGGTTCACAGCCTAAACCGTGAATACAAAATAATGAATACAATTTCTCCAAAACTCAAAATGTTTCTAACCAAACTAGTGAGTACAAGATAAATCCTAGTACATAATCATATGATAAAGCTTGAAGCTCAATAAGTTTATGCGATGTGGTCAATGAATCCTTTTTATAATCTTTGTATAAATATAGATATGACTATTCAGCTTCAAAGATTTAATCCAACTTGATGATCTTTGTAAAAATATCCATATACGATGTGGTCAATGAATCCTTTTTATAATCTTTGTATAAATATAGATATGACTATTCAGCTTCAAAGATTTAATCCAACTTGATGACCTTTGTAAAAATATCCGTAAATCAGTTTTGCTCCAAAAATCTAAATCAACAATATGATCTTCATATGTGTGTGTGTGTGTGTGTCTATATATATATATATATATATATATATATATATAAAATATGTGCTCCAAAGATCAAAGACTTTATTTAATAATTTTCAAGAAATATCCCTCAAGAATATGTATTTAGGACCTCTTAGAATTTTCAATCAAATAATTTTTGCAATAACAAAATATCAAGTCTTTGAATGAAAATAAAAACTTGAATATCACAAATATTCAACCTTTAGCAAAATCTTTTCTCAAATAACTTTTTCAAGTAATAACACAAGGATTTTTCTTCTCAATAAAAATAGTAGATATATGAGTATGAGAGATGAAAAATCTTTAAGGTATATATATATTGGAACCACAAACCAATCACTTATTTATCAAACCTCAATCACCAAGGATTGCTTGCAAGATATGTAGATGAAACCCCTTTGAAAAGCTTAGATGATTTGCCCAAAGAGTATGGATGCAGTAGAGTGTAAGCAAAATCTTGGAATGGAGGCTCACTGAGCACAAGATGTGAAATTAGGTCTCTAAAACTCTTGCTTCTTGGGTTTTTAGGGTTTTGGAAATGCTTAAATAATGTTCTCACTATTAGATTAGTTTCTGGCTATTGGATCATCGAGATCAAATGTCAATATGTCTGTATTTGCACTGGAACGTCGTTCTGTGCCACGACCTTCGTCGACGAATGGGTACATTCGTCGATGAAAGCACTGTCTTAACTTTTTGGGCTCTTGGTAGTTTTTCATCGACGAGAGAAATCTTTTCATTTCCTAGTAGCCTTCTTGCGCTCATCGACGAGGCCTCTAAAATTTGCCTCTAAAAATTTATTCAACTTAGAACTAATGTAAATGAATCTTTCATGAAATGCATGAGTCCTAAGGTCAGTCTAGGGAATATTTGAACTTCGAATTATATCATATGACATATGTAAATACATTCAATTCTAAATACCCATTCCCATTGAAGATCTTGAACTTGAAGCTTTGCTTATTCATCCTTTTATTTTTCTAGTTCCATGGATTAAGTCAAGTGATATGTACTTTAGATTCCTCGTGGCTTCCATATCAAGCTTACTGTTCGTGCATTCTAAATCATGATCCTATTCACAAACTTAATAACACAGGTCAAATACTAAGTGATTTGTCATTATCAATATAGGATGTGACTCATAAAGTCAACAGAAGAATTTGAAGCTATTACGAAAAAATTCAAAAAAGTTAATAGTGAATATATGGCAAGAATCATATATGAACAGATCATTGTTTGGCAAGCAATGGAAGACAAGCTTAACAAATCCAGTTTTTAGAAAAGACCAGAAGGTCGAGAAGAGTTTAGAAAACTCAGCATCTATTGGAGGAAAAATAGATTGGAAAAACCTAGACTCCATATTCCAGATCTAATCAATGAGGAACTCTTCTTTGAAGCAGAGAGAGCTCTCAAAATAGGAGAGGTGCAATTCATCAAATTCAAGAAAACCAGTCTGATTTTCAACTGGTTACCACCTTTAATAAGGACCATCCTCAATTTTATAGATCCAGGAAAATTGTGGTGGACTAGATGCATTGAACCCATCCAATTAAAAATAGGAAGAATCTTATTTTGGAATTTATTTCCAAAATTTTGGAAGGAAGGTTCAATCTCAGATTTTCACGAGGAGGAACCTAGTGAAACAGATTGGGACAACTTGAATAGATAGAAATTTCATGAAATTGTCCAAGTCGCAAGAATTGCTTCTAATTGTATGTTATTTGGGGATTATGAGAATTTAATAGCAATTGAAGGAAGATTTCTTCGATTCTCTAAAGAAGCTCATCTGGTTGAAGATGCTATCTCAGCTCAAAAGATGCTTAGCCGGATTAAAGACTGGCATTCTCATATGCCTTCAGTCCAAAAAGCCAAGCAAAAGCTTAAGGACATTCTAGAAAATCTAACCAAAGCTGCAGAAAAGAAAAAAGTAGCAGAACTGGAAGATGACTCTCTAGACCCAAATGAAATGAGTGATACCCTAAAAGATCTTTGAAAATTTTGAAGAAAGATTTCGAAAGTTATTTTCAGATAATAGTCCAAAATCTTATCATATCCTAAGCCAGACTGATGGACTAGTAGGTATGGTCATATCAAATGCTAATCCAAAATAGTATCATATCTAGGCCTCGACAAAAGGATTATTTGGAAGGCTCATATCAACTTTACTTTTTTAAAAGGAGTCAGCAAAGATAGTGTGTTGTCCCTTTACTTTTTCTTTTTCAAAGTAGATTCCTTTGCTTTTTCTTTATGTCAAATCAAAGAGAAAGCAAGTTTTGTGCTTATCCTTTGAAGGCAGTTGTTTGCCTATATAAGGGAGTCTCCGACTCTTTGTTCGGGGAGAGAAATTTAAGTTATCTCATTTGAGAAACTTAAAGGAAATATAATTCTATTTTCTCAAAAGGAGTGCCTGTAAGATTTTTGTGATTGTGTAAAGGTTAAAGAGTCAAGACTCGCAACCAGTGCTCGAAGAAGAAGCCATAGGGTGGAGTAAGACCACCACTCACATTTGCAATAATCAAAGACATGTATACTAAGTTATAGATTTATTATCTCCACTTCTTTTTAAGGCATAAATTAGAGTTTCTCTGTATAGATAGAATACACGATCTCTAAAGATCGAATTGAATATTGTGATTTCCAAATCATCTAAGCTTAAGCATTCTAAAACCTATTAGGAAAAATTATATATGAATAATTCCCACAAGTAAATCAATGACATAATGCAAATAATAAATAAAATGAGACACAAAAAATTTAACGTGGTTTCCTCAAAATGTTGAGGTACGTCCATGGGGCACGACAGTCCAAATCCACTATCACCAAATTCATACAAAGAGGATACAAAGGGCATGAGCCTTACAAATACATAGAGGTGTATAACAAAATATAGTGATATGAAAAGACCTCACCAATATTGTGAACAAAACTCTAAGAAAACCAACCAAAAGAGCCAAAGTAGAGCACAACTAGAGAAATACCAATATGTTGTAAATAATACACAGCCGGAGTAGAGAAGAGCAGTAGCCTGCAGCGGAGAAGATGAACTACACTGGCTGCAAGCGTGGCCGTAAGGAGCTGTGCGGTTATGTGTGAGTGGAAAAATCCAAAATGGAGAGGCTGTTGTGTCTTCCTACATGAAGACCTTGTCTACTACAAGAAAAAATGGAGAAGGAAATAAAAAGGCAGTCATCTCCGCGTGGTTTATTTTTTGGAGTTCCAGAGCAAGCTACAAATGTTTTCTTGCATTGGGAAGCAAACAATAATTAAAGAAGAAACAACTTTTAAAGTCTTGGCCCCATAAAGGAGGGAGACCCAACAAATCTCCCCCTCCCGGCTTATGGGGATGACTCCACCAATCCAGGAAAAATTCGACACTTCACATGCTCGTCTCTAGACAATGCTTTTGTCATTATATCCGAACCATTATCATCGGTGTAAATTTTGTCAAGCTACAACAATTTCTTATCCAGCACATCCCAAATCCAATGATATCTAACATCAATATGTTTTGACTCTAAATGGAAGATAGAATTCTTATTCAAATGAATTGCACTTTGACTATCACAATAAATAAAATACCTTTCTTGTTCTATGCCCAACTCTTTCAAGAATCTCTTCAACCAAAGAAATTCTTTGCAAGCTTCCATAATGGCAATAAACTCGGCTTCAATAGTAGATAGAGCAACCCATTATTTTTAATTTTGATTGCCATGCCACAGCTCCCCCTGCAAAAGTCATCAAATTACCCAAAGTGGATTTTCTAAAATCAACATCATCGGCCATGTCGACATTCGTGAATCCATGGAACGTAGATTTACCATTTCCAAAGAACAAACACACCTTTTAGGTGCCTCTAAGGTATCAAAGAATCCATTTTACAGCTAACCAATGTTCCTTTCCTAGATTAGAGAGAAACCGACTAACAACTCCAACCACGTGAGCTAAATCCGGTCTTGTGCAAACCATTGCATGCATTAAGGAACCAACAACTAAAGCATAAAGAATTTTCTTCATCTCTTCCTTGTCTTTCTCGTTTGTAGGACTTTCTTTTGTACTAAGCTTGAAGTGACTGGAAAGTGGGCAACCAACGGGTTTTGCTTTATCCATATTGAACCTCTAAAGCACTTTTTCAATGTACCTTTCTTGAGACAACCAAAATTTCCCATTTTCACGATCATGAATAACTCTCATGCCAAGAATTTGCTTTACTGGTCCCAAGTCTTTCATAGCAAAAGACTTGCTCAACTCCAACTTCAACTTGTCAATCTTGGAGAAGTCTTGTCCTGCAATAAGCATATCATCACAATAGAGTAAAAGAATAATATAAGTACTATCTAGAAATTTTTCCATAAACACAAATCATCCAAAGAGGTTTTTGAGTAACCATGGCCAATCATGAAAGAATCAAATTTCTTGTACCATCTCCGTGGTGTTTGCTTCAACCCATACAAACTTTTCTTTAATTTGCACACAAAATTCTCTTTCCCTTTTTGTTTGAAGCCTTCCTCTTGTTCCATGTAAATTTCCTTTTCCAAGTCACCATATAAGAAAGCGGTTTTCACATATAGTTGCTCAACTTCTAAATTCAAGTTTGCCGCCATACCAAGAACAACCTGAATAGATGACATTTTCATAACCGGTGAGAATATTTCATCAAAGTCAATTCCCTTTTTCTGACCAAAGCCTTTTACCACAAGTCTAACCTTGTACCGAAGATTCTTTCCATCATTTTTCAACCTAAATACCCATTTGTTTTTCAAAGCTTTCTTTCCAAAAGAAAGTTTAACCAAATCATAAGTATGATTTTTAACTATGGACTTCATTTCCTCTTGCATAACCTCAATCCATTCAACTTTATTTTCATGGTTCATGGCTTCTTGATAGCTTTCGGGCTCCCCTTGATCCGTTAGAGTAACATAATCACTTGGTGGATATTTAGTTGAAGGTTTTGGTTCTCTTGAAGACCTTCTCAATGGAGCTTGCTCTTGAACTTATTGCTCCCCCTCATTTTCATCTTCAACATCACTAGGAATTTTATCATTTCCAACATCTTCAAGAGATGGAAGAACATATTCCATATTTTCATCATGTGCCAAAGGTGAAGAAATAAGTCAACAAAATCATTCCCATTAGATTGTGGTCACTCAACTGTGCCAAAATATTCAATTGTTTGATCTACAAAAAATACAACACCCCGGCTTCTAACAACTTTCTTTTCAACCGAACCCCACAATCTATATCCAAATTAATCATGCCCATAGCCAAGAAAAATACATTGCATTGTCTTGTCATCAAGTTTGTTGGATCTTTCATCTTTTGGAATGTGAAAAATGCACGGCAGCCAAACACTTTCAAATGATCATAATTGACATCCTCACCTTTCCAAAAATTTTTGGGAACTTCACCAAGTAAAGGAGTTGAAAGAGACAAATTAATCAAGTCCACCGCCGTCTTCATTGCTTTACCTCAAAATGATTTTGGCAACTTTGCATGAGAGAGCATACATCTCTCTAATATGGTGCAGTTCATCCTTTCGGCAATTCCATTTTGTTAGGGGGGTTTCTTGACGGTCTTTTGATGTCTAATGCCTTGGCTATAACAATATGCATCAAATGGACCAATGTACTCTCCACCATTATCCGAGCACACACATTTCACCTTCTTTCTAGTTTCCCTTTCTACTTTGACGTGAAAATGCTTAAACACATCTAACACTTGAACTTTATTTTTCAAAGTGTAAGCCCAAACTTTCCTTGAACAATCATCAATAAAAGTAACAAAATAAAGTGCATCGCTGTGAGATTTAACTTTCAAAGGACCACATACATCGGAATGTATCAAATCTAGAACATTAGAATTTTTAGTAACAAACTTTGTACAGAAAGGAGCTCTATGTTGTTTACCGGCCAAACAATGAACACAAGCTTTAAGAGGAGTACCTTTTATCCTAGGTAGGAGCTTCTTTTGAACAAAAATTGCATTCCTTTTTCACTCATGAGCCCAAGCCGCTTATGCCACAAATTGGTGGAAGAGTGACTCTCAATTGCATTCACAACACCATTACCAATTTTACCTTACATCATGTAGAGTGTACTAGTCTTCTTCCCTTTGACGATCACCAATTTACCCTTTGTAAGCTTCCATTTTCCATCACCAAAATGGTTGTCAAACCTTTCATTATCAAGCTTTTCAGTAGACATCAAATATAGCCGAATGTCGAGTACATGTTTCACATATTTGAGCATCAACTTGCATCCAAGATTTGTTTCCAAACAAACATTTCCAATGCCAACAATTTTTTAGAAACCTTCATTTCCTATCCGAACAACTCCATAATTTCCTTTGGAATAGGAAGTGAAGAAATCTTCCCGAGAAGTGACATGAAATGACATACCGGAATCAATAACCCAATTAGTCTCTTGACTTGTCAAATTAATGCAACTTTCATCACAAACAATCATAAGATCACCATCAGATGCAACTGAAGTTATGTCTTCATGCTTTTTCTTAAAATTTTTCTCTTTGTTTTGCTCCTTGAATTTCAAATTTTTACACTCCCGCTTCATATGCCCTTTCTTATGATAATAGTGACACTCAATATCCTTTTTCGAAATTGAGCTTGACCGGCCTTTTGATTTATCATTACGGTGAAAATATCTACTCTTGCTTCTACCTCTCCCCCGATTTTCTGTCACAAGTGCCTCTGAATGAGAAGAGCCAACTGATTTTCTTCTAATTTCTTTATTCAACAAGTTGCTAGTTATTTGGTTCATAGTAACAATTCCATTGGGAGCCAAATTACTAACTGTCACAACCAAAGTCTCCCAACTTTCTAGCAAAGAGTTAAGAAGCATTAGAGTCTGCAACTCATCATCAAAAACTATTTTCATGGTAGCAAGTTTATTGATAATATTTTTCATATCATTCAAATGCTCGGTAATAAGACCACCATCTTTATATTTCAAATTCACCAATTTTCAGAAAAGAAAAGCTTTATTTGTAGCCGACCTTCTATCATAAAAATCCTCTAATTTTTTCCATAATTAATGTGCCAAAGTTTCGATAGAAACATGATGAAAGACATTGTTGACTCTATGAGTCCAATCCGATTTTGATAATGAAAAATCACTTGGTATTTGATTTGTGCATTGAGATTGTGAACAGGAACTATATTTAGCGTGCACGAAAGGATAACAAGTTATGGAAGCCATGAAGAATAAAGCATACATATCTTGGCACAATCCATGGAACTCAAATAGTACCAGAATGAAGATACAAGTGACAAGTTCAAGAACGTCATGGGAATGGGTACTTAGAACTCATGTATTTACATTGTCATATGATTTAATTTGAGGCTCAAATCATAGAATAACCTTAGGACTCATGCATTTTAGGAACATCATTAAGGGACATTCATGGACTTAGATATATTTTCAAAAGCCCAGAAAATACTTTTATAAAAGACCCAAGAAAGAAAGCAAAACATATTTTTTCAACTGAAAAGAAAAATTTCAGGAAATAGGAACTTCAGACGACCGAACTCAACGGTCAGTTGCCTAAAGTTGCCACTTCAGAAGGCCGAAGTTAACTTCAGTTGTTTGAAAATTTTCTTTAGAAGACCAAAGATTAAGTTCGGTCGCCTGAAGAATTTCTAGTGAAACGCAGAACCTGGCAGAAGTACCTCAGAAGATTGAACTCAGACTTCAGTCATCTGAACCCGAAACTTCAGTTTTCTGAGCCCCAACCTCAGTCATTTGACCCTGTGTTCAGGTTATTTTTTCGAAGCTTAAAAGGAACTTTAGTATTCTAGGCCCTTGACCTCAGTTATCTGAACTTGCAGGAAAACTTAAAAAATTTATTTTTTATTAAAAGAACTCGCGAGATATTTTTTAATCCAATGGTCAAGATTGATTCTAAGGGTAAAGCACCTATATATTGAACATCTAAACCCTAGTACGTTAGCTAAGATCAAAGAGAAGAGAAGAGAACATTGCTTTTGAAAGAGAATTGAGTAACTTGAGCATATACCTATACGATTGCCTGCACTCTAGCTCATACTCATCAAACTTGGGCAAATCAACTCAGAAAATCAAAGGGGATTCATTTACACATCTTGATTTCAACTTGGTGTTGAGGTTTGGTTATTCCATTTAGTGTTTTTCAAGAGTTTCTCATATCATCATCTATTATTGAATATCATTTGAGAGATTGATCATAAGTGTTCCAAACCATACAAAGATTGTTTTTGACAAGTTCATTACTTGAGAAAGTTTTCTTTTGCCATTGATATATATTTTTTCAAAGAACTTCTCATTTCAAAATCTATTGTTGAAATAGGTTGAGTGGTAGATAGTGAGTATTCTTTCATATAAATTATTTAGATAATCTCACTACTTGATAAAGGGTTTCATCATTGGTTAAATAAATTTGATTCAAGTGTGTTCAATTAAAGGATCTATATTTTAGATATATTAAAACACTTGATTAAATATCTTTGGTGTTCATAAATATATATTTTATTTAGGGAAATTTTCTGAAAGATATTACATTAGGTTTTTGATCTTTGGAATACATATCGTGTATATATATATATATATATTTGCATATTACAAAGATTGTGGTGTAATTGAATATTTGAAAGAAATATTTTTAATTTATATCTTTACAATATTCAAGACAAACTTTTTAACAAGATCATATTTGATATTTGTGCATCTTGTCTTCGAGGCTATTACTCATACAAATATTTTGGAAGATTTGATAAAAGAAAATTTGCGTGTTGAAGCATATCATTCATAAACGATTGTATCGTTTCATACATTTTGAGCTTTAAGTTTCATCATATGATTATGTATTAGGAATTTAAATTGTACTCACTAGCTTTGTTGGAAACAACTTTGAGTGTTTTACAGATTTCATTGTATTCACGGTTCAAGTTGTGAACCAGATTTGAGGAAAGAGTTGTATCTCTTGTAAGTAGCGGATTAGGAAGAAGTTGTACCTCTTGTAAGCAGCGGATTGTAAGGGAAGCTCCGTCCCATTTAAAGGAGCAGGGATTATAGTGGAATCCTTGAGTGGGTGGCTCAAGGCGAGGACGTAGGCCGAATTGGCTTAACCTCGTAAAAATTGTGTTTGCATTCTCTCTTCCCTTATCTTTTTAATTTTCGCAATGCACTTCATTACTTACATTGAATGTATGTTTGTTGAATAATTTCACACAAACTTGATAAGTAATTGGTTACATTTAGACATAGGGACTAAGTGGTGAATAAGTTTCAAAGAATTTTTAAAATACCCAATTCACCCCCCCCCCCTCTTGGGATTGCACCTAAATCAACAAGCACTATCATAAATCCATTACCGGATGACACCAACAATTTTTCTATTAAGCCTATTCCACTCATCATTACTCATGTATTTAGGCTTTTGGCTATCATTTTCAATAGGTTCATCTAAATCTTTGCAAAATAAAAGGTCTTGCATCTTTCCAAGTAACCCAGTTGCTTCCATTAAAACTAATCATATGACCAACATTTCCATTCATGATTTACACAAACTTAATGAGTCCAAAGAACACGGCTTTGATACCACTTGTTGGGAAAAAATATATACGAACAATTCCCACAAGTAAATCAATGATGTAATGCAAATAATAAATAAAATAAGACACACAAAATTTAACGTGGTTACCTCAAATGTTGATGTACGTTCACGGGGCATGGCAATCCAAATCTACTACCATCAAATTCGTACAAACTGGATACAAAAGGCATAAGCCTTACAAATACACAAAAATGTATAATAAAATATAGTAAGATAAAAAAACCTCACTGTTGACCTAGGTGGTCATATCTCAGTTTTGATAATGCACAAATACATTTGGTATTGACATTTGTCATGAGCTTGCATGCAGGTTCACCCTACGTGTGTATTTGAATAGAAAGCTACATCCTGATGGCGTATGGTGATCACGCAGAAGAATGAAGAAAATTGTGTTGTATATGTAATTACTTTTATTTTCTTCATTCTGGGCTGTAATTTAATTATGGACTGAACCTTAATATGGCTTGTTATAATCTGCATCATGCATGGTAGGTAGATATGCTCAAACATGACCTTAGTTGGACTTTAGGTTCCTACACATAGTGCATTAATTCCCTAATATCACATAATTTATCAGAGGAATTAACTGGAGTATAATTGGACTGAAAGGGTAAAAATTGTGAGTGGTCAGGTGATTGAACCCTTGGTGTTCAAAACACCTCAGGCGCACGAACCATGGACCGGTCAACATGTGGACCTCAGTTCAGAAAATTGAACTAAAATACAAGTATCGTCGACGGTTGACCGAACCTGTGTCAGGAATTTTCCCACCAACTCGGAAGCCTGAACATCACCAAACTTCTGAGTTCGGCAAACCGAACTTCAGATCGGGCACCTCAAATGTGGTCTTTTTGAGGAATCACCTCATTTAGTAAACCAAAGTAAATTTCAGGCACCCAAACCTTGAAAATACCTTTTCTTACTGTGTTTGTTTAGGAGACCGAACTGTGGCTCAGGCACCCTGAATCTCTCCGGTTATTTTTATTTTTACCTCAGTAATTAGGGGTTAAAATTAGTTAATTTATTAAACTCACTTAAAACCTTTTTAATAATGCCTATTAAGTCCCCAACGATCATAAAATTGCCCTTGCCTATATATACAAGTTCATTTGCAAAAATTAGGGGGATTTAACAAGATCATTAAGGCCAAAACACTCTCAAATTTCCAAATCTTATTTTTACTTATACTACTCCCATACACTCAAAAGCATCAATTTCTTTGATTATCCAACTATTGTGAGTGTGCTAAGAGTACTTATGCTTCATTCCACTTTGCTTAATACTCTCATTTGTTGTGCTTGTTGATTGATTTTGATATTAAGAGTTAAGCTCAAGTTCTTCCACTGATTTTATCTAGTAAATCTTGTGTGTGAAAACTTAGTGGCTTGCAGGTTCTTGCATTGGTATTGCAAGATACCTTAGCCTACAATTTTTGGTATGCTAAAATATTCTTTAAGCCTGCATTCAAACATCTCTTGTGCTTAGTATATTGAGAACATATTATGGAGGTGTTTGAATCATCTTGCTAGCATCTTTGAAACCCTAAACTGATTTTGAGAATCTTCATATTGTGTTTCAAAGTCTGCTTAAAAATACACTCTCGATCTTGATTGCTTATCTACACTAGATTGAGTGTTTAGCACATATGATTAAGCACTGAGCATATTAACTATCATTCGTGTTTGCGTTATTATTTGAGCTATATTGTGGTACATATCTTCTTGTTAAGAAGCATATTTCCTTGTACACAAAATTTATATACATTTGTTGTATTCTAGGCGTGGGCTTGAAGAGGGAGACTAGTCCTGTGGAATAGTCTCGGATTGGCTTAGACCCGGTTAGAAAAGATAGGTGCACCATTCTGGTAAGGTGTAGGTTGAGGTTAGCCCCGCCAATTGACTTGATTGTAACTAGTGCCGCTCCACCCGTGAAGTGAGCTTATAGTGGAATCCTTGTGCTGGTAAGCTAAGGCGGGGACGTAGGCACTTTAGCTGAACCTCGATAACATATCGCATGTGCTGTTTATTCTTCCGCATTTTATATTACTGCACATGTATGTTTTATTGTTAATTGCATAGACAGACCCTAGGTTGCGTTATACTGCTGCTAGATTGGTTGACCTAGGCATAAATTTGTTTTTAATCTCCAATTCACCCCCCCTCTTGGGATTGTACCAAAGCTAACAAGTGGTATCAGAGTCTCGTCACTTAGACTTAGACGTTATTTAGTAAAAATCATGATGACTCGTGTTAGTGCATCCCCTTCATATGAGGGAAAGTTGGTCACGAACCCTCCAGTATTTTATGGTGAAAACTATGCTGTTCGAAAATTTAGAATGATTGTATTTGTGAAAGCTTTAAATTGGAGGTTTTGGAAAGTCATTGATCAGGGTGATATTGTGCCTGTAAAAAGCACTAATTGTGTTAATGTTCCTAAATCTGAATATGAGCTGGATGATAATGATAGGAACTTTGTGCAAGTAAATTTTGATGTTCTGAATACACTGCTGCATGCTTTAGATTCTAATATTTTATGTAAGGTTATGGCATGTAGCAGTGCTAAAGAGATCTGGGATGAACTTAAGAGGAGATATGGAGCATCTATGCAAAATAAAGTGATCACTCCTAGTGACTCAAGCTCAACGGATCTTGAAGGAGGTAACTTGTGCTTTGTTGCTTTGACTAATGATGAGGTAATCTCAACTCCTTCCATTTTATTAGACAAATCTAGAAATGATTCATGTGATGATTTGAATGATGTATCTAATTCCGAATCATGTGATAGTAGTGCTAATGAAAGCATGCCTACTTATGAAGAACTGTAAATTGAATATGTTAGAATTCATAAGTTACTTGTTAAATCTAATAAGAAATATACTATTTTGGAGAACAAATATGAGGCATGTATGAAAGAATGTGAATCAAAAGTTCTTATTGAAAGGGAAAGTGATTTAAAGATTAAACAATTAATAAACAAGAATGAAAAGTTAGAGAAGGAATTGAATGCAGTAAGATCTCAAGCATCAAATGATAATAATAAAGATCTTCTTATTGCATAATTTGAACAAAGAGCAAACAACATGACTAAAAAGTTTATTAAATTACAAGATGTTTGCAAGTGTCTTAAAAACTTAAAAATGCAAGAACTAGAAAAGAAAGTAGAAGACAAGGCTAAGATCATTCATACGTTCACTAAAGGGAATGACAACTTTGATAAGTTGCTAGGATCACAGAAGATGACCTTAAATAGGGAAGGTATAGGATACAATGGAGTTAGAAATAGAGAGAATAAAAATTTGTATATGGGGTACTTTGTGAGAGAGTCCGATCATTATGCTAGTACCTTCTCCAGTCCTTATACTCATACTTACTATGTTTTGTGCAAAAAAAGGGGGCACACTAAGTTTGATTGTGCGTTCAAAAGGAAAGGGGTCAAAATGAAGCAAGCGTGGAGAGTGAAAGAGAAATCTGAATCCATCTCTCCTTGATCTAAAGATGTTCCAAGAGTCAATAGGATAGAATAGGAAGACTCTATAAACCTTAGATCTTATATCTGAATCATAGGGGGTCATATGTAGTAAGAAAAAGTCAAATGAAGAGAAATCAACATAGTTCGGTCGGCTGACCATTTCAGTTTATACCTTTCGGATGACCTAACTTGAAAGTTTGACAGACACGTTGACCTTATTCAGGCAGTTGAATGCTTCAGTTCAAAAATTTGTGGGCCACCAAACATGATTTGGGTAATCGAACTGATTTTCGGGCAATCGAATCATCGATTCAGTCAACTGAACTGAAACGAACTACTTTGGTTCAGGCTACCGAGCATTGGAACATAAGAAGACCGTACAAATTCAGCTAACCAACCATGTGTTCGGTTAATTGAATAGACTCTTAGAGCGCTAGGTAATTATTATAGTTCGAGTGACTGAATCTCAGTTTAGGCAACCGAACCGCGCTGTATATATATCTTCTCCTACAAAAACATCCTCATTTTCACTCCATTCTTGAGAGCACCTCCAGTTTTCTTTTCTTCAAGCCTTTCCATTTTTCATTCCTAACTCCACTGTGAGTACATTCATGAATTTAGTCATGTCTCATCCTGTTATGGATCTAAATCACACACCTAGCTATAGGTTGTTGACTTTGGAGGCAAAATTAGTACACCACTTGATATTGTATAATATATTGCCGAAGTCTGGGTCAAGGAATCATGTCTCGTACCTTGACTATTTTGTGATATGGTGTTTATTCATGAGGAAGAAGCTAGACCTGCCTCGACTGATCCTCAAGTGGATGTTCGTGAATACTGTAGGGAAGAGGATCATACTGCCATATGGAGGCATCCTATCTAGGATGTTTTTCAGAGAGAGAGTCATAAGGACTCCATATGCAGTACTAAAGAAGATTAAGAGCACAGACGTCTTCTCCTCCACTACTCTAAAGTTAATGGAGTACGAGCTTGCTGGCAACATGTGGTTGCCTGCTATTCCTGAGAGAGGTCCAGGGGCTCAAGAGGTTCCACAGGAGCAGCCTCATATGCCGTCAAACACCGAGATTATGGCGGTCATCACCGATCTCACTGCATCATTTGAGGAGTTTAAAACCTCCATGATAAATCAGGCATCCTCCTCCCAGGCCAAGCTTGATGCTCTCTATTGCGAGTTCACTGAGTTCCAGTCCGATGTGTGGCGAACTTCCATATCCTCGGTGAGCGCCTAAGAGAGATGAATGATGAGGACGTTGGCGAGGATCAGATGGAGGTGAGTGGTGATGAGGACAACGAGCACGATAATGGTGATACTTGGAGGAGTCCTTGGAGTTTAGCTACTCTTTGCCTTT
This sequence comes from Malania oleifera, assembly GCF_029873635.1. NCBI lineage: Eukaryota > Viridiplantae > Streptophyta > Magnoliopsida > Santalales > Ximeniaceae > Malania > Malania oleifera. The sequence continues at coordinate 36,567,605 of NC_080422.1, forward strand.
TATTTTGCCCTTTGTAATAATTAAACAACTTTTTATTTTGCTTTTTTGGCTGTACACTTTCACCACACACATACACTTACACAAATACCTACATATAGTGTATTGTTGTGATTGTCATTCTTCTTATACTTTTATATACATATCTAATGTTTATTAGCTTGCATGCTTACATATGTATATGATTGCCTAATTGAAAGCCTCCTACATCGCGGATGTAGTTGATGTGAAATTGTCTGCTGGGAGATATATTAGGTTCTCGCATGCTCAAAACTATGTGATATACTATCTGCTTGAGAACTTTTTGTGCAGGTTAATATGAGAAATGTCTTATTTACAGACGGCATGCTGCCGGATTTTTGGTAGACATTTTCTTGAAATATTCAAACGTTTTGTAAAATGATAATGGATGTGCATGTAAATTCTAGTTTAGATTTCAAAATGTATGCACTTAGCTAAATTTGAATTTCAATCATATGAAGCTTGTGCATACACATTTAAAGGTTTTGAAATTGGCAAGTGTTTATGGGATAAGTCACATTTTTAGACAAAATGCTACCAAAATTTTTCAAAATCACTGCACATATCCTATACTTTTATAAATACTGAATATTTTAAAACTTAGGTTGTGCTTCTAGAACATTATCTTTGTGCATCCTAAATAATTTTAATATGATCTGGTTCTAGTTCACTCCGCTCTGTTTCCTGAACTGAAATTCACTATGTTTTTTGACAAACTGTATCTCCAAAACAACAATTGGTATCAGTTTTTCTTTTAAAGGGGCAATTTCTTTTAAAATCACATGTGTTGAACTAATCCTAAAAGTTAATCCAGTGTGGTGCAGTATATTTAAAAGCTTTAAAGTACTTGTGTATCTTGTTCAAGGTATAAGTTTAAAGAGAATGCATAATCTTAGGAGGAGCCACTTCACCTTAATATGTACGGCTCTGAAACATTAAATTAACCTTATATCTCTTTTTACCTTATATTTTATGGGAATACATATTTTTCTAACAAGTGGTAACAATTAACAAGTGGTATCATTTTATGCTGAATGATTATTTTATTTCTTCGACATGATCAATACTAAACTGTTTGAGTTGTTGGATATAAATTGTTATATATTGTCTGTTGAACTCAAAATAGGTCACTTAACTACAAATGTATTTTGGGAAATGCTTTATATTCAAATGGCTTGCTGCCGATTTTTTTTTTTTTTTTGAAATCTTCCCAAATTATCTTTTGTATCTAAATGATTTTTGCCTTCATGCTATATTTCTTAACCCTTTTTTATGTTACCAAAAGGGTGAGAAAAGACAAAATTGGGTACATTGATAAATTTAAATTGAGTTTTAATTCTCTTTATGCATATAATCAGGATGAGCCTTTCTTGGTTGTACCCACTTTTGCATAAAGTATTTATCATCATCAAAAGGGGAGAGATTGTTGACCTAGGTGGTCATATCCCAATTTTGATAATGAAAAATGCATTTAGTACTGACATTTGTCATGGGCTTGCATACAAGTTCACCCTACGCATATATTTGAATAGAAAGTTACATCATGATGGCGTATGGTGATCATGCAGAAGAATGAAGAAAATTATGTTGTATTTGTAATTATTTTTATTTTCTTCATTCTGGGCTGTAATTTAATTATGGATTGTACCTCAATATGACTTGTAATAATCTACATCATGCATAGTAGATAGATATGCTCACACATGACCTTAGTTGGACTTTAGGTTCCTACATATAGTGCACTGAGTCCCTAATATCACATAATTTATTAGAAGAATTAATTGGAATATAATTGGACTAAAAGGGTAAAAATTGTGAGTAGTCGGGCGACCGAACCCTTGGTGTTCAAAACACCTTGGGCGTCCGAACCGTGGACCAGTCAACATGGGGACTTGAGTTTGGCAAACCGAACTAAAATACACGTATCGTCTATGGTCAACCAAACTTGTGTCAGGAACTTTCCTGTGATGCCCCGAAACCCACCAAGTGGGGCCCGGGTGCCACGTGTTCCAATCACCTATATCTGATACCATAATTAATATGCACGTAGCGGAACATAGATAAATAACCTCAAATAAATACCAGAGTTCTATATAACAATCCAAAAATGAACACTATAACATCCAAATATCCATATCCACAACCAGCATTTAAAACATAACCTAGTACAAATATATATATATATATATATATATATATATATATATAAATATATATCTTTATATATATATATATATCAGTATCTCACAATACCCAAAAAAAAAAAAAAAACCATCAAATACAATCCTAGCCTAGGCCTTCAAACCCGGTCTCCAAAAGAACCTGAAAAATTGTTAATCCACTAGGGTGAGACACTTCTCAGTAATGGTGGAATAAATTATAATAGTGTGTGACAAATGAGTTTTAATATTTACATATCAAAATAAACTCCTTCTTACATAATATCAATAACAACTGAGATAATGTACCGTTAATAACATTCCCGACATCTAATGTCATACACATATCTAATATGCACAAGTACATAATTTTTATGCAGGTGAAAGTCCCCAAAGATAGGGAAGATTACCTGCCCATACAAGTAGCTTCTCTCTACTCTAGTACTAAAAACTACCTACCAGAGCACTCACCTTACTCAGTAAGCCCTCAGGTGAAGTATTACCTCGCCGCCAATACACACATCTTTATTATTTTAAAGGCAAAGGTTTCCGAGAATCGGGATGTCTACCCGCCCATACAAGTAGCATCCCTTTACACTGATACCAAGAAACTACCTAGCAGAGCACTTGCCTTTCTTAGAAAACCCCCGGTGGTATGTTTACCTTGCCGCATGCACACACATGCATTCACAATATACTATACCATTATTATTATGTTTTAATTAAATTCATATGCACAACACATCCACACAGGAATCACGCAACTTATACTTCGTCTTCCAATGTCCTCAGTATGTGGCCTACACAGAGCAACTGCGTATAGATCAGTACGTGGCCCACACAGGCACCTACGTACTTCTTATCTACACGTGGCCCACACAAACACCACTACCCACACAGGGTACATAACATGGCCCACACAGGCGTCATTATCCACACAGGATTTAATGTGGCCCACACAGACACGACTACCCACATAGGATACATAACATGGTCCACACAAGCGCCATTATCCACACAGGATATAACGTGGCCCACACAGGCACCACTCCAGCTTCCACAACACGTGGCCCACACTGGCACCACTATTCACCAGTATCCAATCCCCATGACCTACCCGTCATACATCAGTATAACAAACTCCTTGATCTGCCAATGTCCTACCCCATATAAATGACAATCTGACGAGCTCCTCGACCTGCCAACATCATATCATGATTTATATCTAGGCAATATAACAACCTCCTCATACCAACGTTATATCGAGATGCATACGAATAACCACACCAGTTAGTTTACACAGACGCATCAATGCATCTCCACACAGGAATGCAACAGATCAATTCATTTCCCACACAGTATCCCAACAGATCAATACATTTCCACACAGGAGTCAAACGTAACAATTTATTCATCATATCATAATCATTCCAAACATCCCCACATGCAAAACCAAATACCACAGTAATTTATATTCAATTTATTAGGAAAAATTACTCTCATGTCATACGAATTTAATATCATATGCAATTATCCCAAATATAAACCTTAAACAAAATCATCATTTTCTAGTACTCAGACGGTTCTAAATAATAAATTTCATACGTTCGTAAATGACCGGCTCACCTTAATAAAATATTGATATAATTTTATTCTCCCTTACCTAATTCCCTGAATCACACCTGCAAGGCTCTCATAATTATAATCGCGGTGCTCATCCGAACCCTTGTTTAATCAAATCAACCCCAATAAAATATTATTTTAATCTTTCCTAAATTATAATAATTAAATACCAATTAATTTTTAATAACTCATTTATCCTAATTTTGGGGCTATTTCTACAACGACCCCACGAGAAATCTGTTCCGCTAGACTTGTAGAGAATCATCCCTAAATTCTCGTGGTGGTGTCGGATCGTCAATTTGACTTAAAATTTTAAAAAAATTGAGATAAGAATGAGAATTTGCCTTACCTCAGGAGATATGTCAACATTACTCCTACGACAAATCCATTTTGGTAGATATGTCGGTGGCGGAGAATGAAGTCCAATGGTATTTTTGGATTTTCAATTGGACAAGAATCCGCCATGAAATTGTAGAGAGAAGAGAAGTGGAGAGCGTGAGTTGAAGAAGTTTTTTTTTCTCTTTTCCTTTCTTTCTTTCCCTTTCCTGCGCAACGTGAATCCTTTTTTTTTTTTTTTCTTTCTTTCCTTCTCTGTTTGGTCAGAAAACTTAGCCAATAATTTTTTTTTTTTTTTTTTTTTTTCTTTCCGTTATTCTTTACTTAACATTTTTATATATATTTATATGTATATATACTTATATATATATATATATACTTATATATATATTTTTCCTTATATGTATTTAAATATATATATATATATCCAAAATCCTCAAATTTTTTAATTTAATTAATTTTCTTAATAATAATTAATTAATTAATTAATAATAATTTTTTAATTATTTTTTTATTTTATTTTTTGGGTCGTTACATTTCCCACCAAACCGGCAGCCCGAACATCATGTTTAAAATAGCCTCGAGCAACCGAACTTCTGAGTTCGACAAATCGAACTTTAGACTAGGCACCCAAAATGCGATTTTTTTGAGAATCACCTCATTTAGCAAATCGAAGTAAATTTCAAGCACCCGAATCTCGAAAATACCTTTTCTTGTTGTGTCTGTTTGGGCGACCGAATTATGGCTCGGACACCTGAAACGCTCGGGTTGTTTTTATTTTTACCCCGGTAATTAGGGGTTAAAATGAGTTAATTTATTAAACTCACTTAAAATCTTTTTAATAATGCCCATTAAGTTCCCAACAGTCATAAAATTGTCTTTGTCTATATATACAAGTTCATTTGCAAAAATTAGGAGGATTTAACAAGGTCATTAAGGTCAAAACACTCTCAAATTTCCAAATCTTATTTTTACTTATATTACTCTCATACATTCAAAAGTTTCAATTTCTTTGATTATTCAAGTGTTGTGAATGTGCTAAGAGTGCTTATGCTTCATTCAACTCTGCTTAATACTCTCATTTGTTGTGCTTGTTGATTGATTTTGATATTAAAAGTTATGCTCAAGTTCTCCCACTGATTTTATCTAATAAATTTTGTGTGGAAAAATTTAGTGGCTTGTGGGTTCCTGCATATTGCAAGATACGTTAGCCTATAGTTTTTGGGGTGACAAAATATTTTTTAAACTTGCATTTAAACATTTCTTGCACTTAGTATATTGAAAACATATTATTAAGATTGTTTGAATCATCTTACTAGTATCTTTGAAACCCTAAACTTATTTTGAGAATCTTCATACTGTGTTTCAAAGTTTGCTTAAAAATACATTCTAGATCTTGATTGCTTATCTACATTAGATTGAGTATTTAGCACATATTATTAAGCATTGAGCATATTTACTATTATTCATGCTTGCGTTATTATTTGAGTTATATTGTGGTACATATTTGTTTGTTAAGAAGTATATTTCCTTGTACACAAAATTTATATACATTTGTTGTATTTGAGGCGTGGGCTTGAAGAATGAGACTAATCCTGTAGAATAGTCTTGGATTGGTTTAAATTTGATTAGAAAAGCTAAATACACAATTCTGGTAAGATGTAAGTTGAGGTCAATTCCGCTAATTGACCTGATTGTAACCGGTGCTGCTCCACCCGTAAAGTGAGTTTATAGTGGAAACCTTGTACTAGTGAGCTAAGGCGGGAACGTAGACACTTTGACCGAACCTCGATCACATATTGCATGTGATATTTATTCTTCCGCATTTTACATGACCGAACGCGCATGTTTTATTGTTGATTGCATTGATGGGCCTTAAGCTGCGTTATACTGCTATTTGATTGATTGACTCGGGCATACATTATTTTTTTTTTAATCTTCAATTCACCTTCTTTAGGATTATGCCAAAACTAACGCTCACCAATATTGTCAACAAAGAGCTCCAAAAAAATTTAACGAGCCAAAATAAAGCAGAGTAGTGAAATACCAATATGCAACATAGTGAAAGTATAGAAGAACGGCAGCAGCCTGTAGCGAGAATACGATCCACCTTGATTGCAGGCGTGGACGTGAGGAGCTGTGAGGTTATGTGAGAGAGAAAATCCAGAATGGAGGGGCTGTTGTGTCTTCCTACGTGAAGACCTTCAGGAAAAAATGGAGAAGGAGATAAAAAGGCGGCCGTCTCCGCGTGGTTAATTTTTGGGAGTTCGAGAGCAAGCTGCAGCTGTTTTCGTGCACCGGAAGCAAACAATAATTGGAGAGGGAACAACTTTTAATGTCTTGGGCCCACAAAGGAGGGACACTCAACAAAACCACTCAAATTCTCTTCTCTGTTTTTCAAGTTCTTTGAAGGTTTTCGCAGAAGCTCCATCAATGGCGTCAAAATCTCAGGTAAAGGCCATTGGAATCGACCTCGGCACCACCGACAGCTGCGTGGGGGTATGGCAGAACGACCACGTAGAGATCATACCCAATGAACAAGGCAACAGGACAACCCCTTCCTACGTCGCCTTCACCGATACCGAACGCTTGATCGGCGACGCAGCCAAGAACCAGGTCGCCATGAACCCCTCCAACACCGTCTTCGACGCCAAGCGCCTCATCGGCCGCCGATTCTCGAACTCGTCGGTGCAGAGCGACATGAAGTTCTGGCCGTTCAAGGTGGTCGCAGGTCCCGGCGACAAGCCCATGATCGTCGTCACTTACAAAGGCGAGGAGAAGAAGCTCGCTGCCGAGGAGATTTCTTCCATGGTGCTCACCAAGATGAAGGAGATCGCCGAGACCTTCATGGGTCAAGCAGTGAAAAACGCCGTCATCACCGTTCCAGCGTACTTCAACGATTCGCAGCGGCAGGCGACAAAGGACGCCGGTGCCATTGCGGGACTTAATGTGATGAGAATCATCAACGAGCCGACGGCGGCCGGAATTGCTTACGGTTTGGACAAGAAGGCGTCGAGGTCCGGCGAGCATAATGTGCTAATTTTCGATCTCGGCGGCGGAAGTTTCGACGTTTCTCTGCTTACGATCGAAGAGGGGCTTTTCGAGGTGAAGGCCACCGCCGGAGATACCCATCTCGGAGGCGAAGATTTTGACAACAGACTTGTGAATCATTTTGTTGCGGAATTCAAGAGAAAGTATAGGAAGGACATAAGCGGAAATGCAAGAGCTCTGAGACGGCTGAGGACGGCGTGCGAGAGAGCGAAGAGGACGCTGTCGTCAACGGCGCAAACCTCCATTGAAATTGATTCGCTCTATGAAGGTATTGATTTCTACTCCACACTAACCAGAGCACGGTTCGAAGATTTAAACATGGATTTGTTCAGGAAATGTATGGATCCCGTGGAGAAAAGCCTTCGGGACTCGAAGATCGATAAGAGTCAAGTTCACGAAATCGTTCTCGTCGGTGGGTCGACGAGAATCCCCAAAGTTCAGCAGCTCCTGCAAGATTTCTTTAACGGCAAGGAACTCTGCAAGAGCATTAATCCCGACGAGGCCGTCGCGTACGGCGCTGCGGTTCAAGCGGCGATTCTGAGCGGCGACGCGAACGAGAAGGTCCAAGACTTGCTTCTGCTCGATGTCGCGCCTCTCAGCCTCGGAATCGAAACCGAGGGCGGCGTGATGACGGTGCTGATCCCGAGAAACACGACGATCCCGGCCAAGAAGGAGCAGATCTTCTCCACTTATTCCGACAATCAGCCCGGAGTACTAATTCAGGTGTTTGAAGGGGAGAGGACTAGAACTAAAGACAATAATCTTCTGGGGAAGTTCGAGCTCACCGGAATTCCGTCGGCGCCGAGAGGTGTTCCCGGGATCAACGTTTGTTTCGACATCGATGCGGACGGAATCTTGAATGTGTCAGCGGTAGACAAGACAGCGGGGGTGAAGAACACGATTACGATTACCAACGACAAGGGCAGGCTGAGCAAGGATGAGATTGAAAAATTGGTGAAGGATGCAGAGAAGTATAAGGCGGAAGACGAGGAAGTGAAGAAGAAGGTGGAAGCGAAAAACTCCCTTGAAAACTACGCGTATAATATGAGGAACCCCATCAAGGACGAGAAGATCGCCGGAAAATTGAATCCGGCGGAGAAGCAGAAGATTGAGAAGGCTGTAGAGGAGACGATCGAGTGGTTAGAGAGGAATCAGTTGGCGGAAGTGGAGGAGTTTGAGGATAAGTTGAAGGAGTTGGAGGGGCTGTGTAAGGGCGGCGGCGCCGGCGGGGATGCGCCGATGGGTGGTGCCGGAGACAGGCCCGGTGCCGGCAAGCTCGAGCTCACCGGGATCCCGCCGGCACCGAGTGGTGTTCCCCTTCGTTTTGACATCGACGCGAGCGGAATCTTGAATGTGACAGCAGAGGACAAGACGGCGGGGGTGAAGAACACGGTTACGATTACCAACGACGAGGGGAGGGTGAGCAAGGATGAAATTGAAAAATTGGTGAGGGATGCAGAGAGGTATAAGGCGGAAGACGAGGAAGTGAAGAAGAAGGTGGAAGCGAAAAACTCCCTTGAAAACTACGCGTATAATATGAGGAACACCATCAAGGACGAGAAGATCGCCAGAAAATTGAATCTAGCGGAGAAGCAGAAATTCCCTCTTTTGATGAGGCAATCCATTCATGAGGCGGGTGAAAGCTTGGGGAAATGGTACATCTCCGCCAAGGAGAGAGAGCGATTTAAGAAACATTTTAGAACCAAAGATCCGATTATTGGTAAAGTTCTGGATTTAACTTTTATGAATTTGTATTTTCCAAATGTAATGAAGATGTTCAGCTTCCTAGGGTGGCTTAAATTCATTACTTACCAACCCAAGGGAGTGTACCCAAATTTAGTTCGCCTTTTTTATGCGAACTTAGGTCATGATGATAATGGATACTTTACTCAGCTCTTAGAACAACCTTATAGATTTGATGCCCAACGGTTAGCCGAGACATTTGAAATAGAAAGGGGTACTTTTGATTATCTTGACCTTGAATCCTCTTGGATTAATGAGCAAGGCTTCACAGTTGAAGCTTTTCTAAACCGGGTGATGGAACATCCTGTGATAAACCTAAACCATCCCCCAGCATATAAAACCTTCACCCTAGAGGCCAAGGTGATCCATCAACTCATTTCCTACAATATCTTACCTAAGAGTGGATCTCAAGTGAATGTTTCATATTTAGACTGTTTTATAATGTGGTGTCTGATTATGGGTAAGAAGGTTGACCTCCCCAGTTTGATAATCAAATGGATGTTTGCTAAGACTACTGGGCATCAGATTATCATGCCTTATGGAGGAATCCTTAACAAGATTTTTGAGAAATTAGGACTCACTCGGGGGCCTTCATTGCTTGTCAAATGCAAATCTATTGATATCTTCTCATCCACGACAGTTAAACAAATGGGTTATGAACTGGTTGGTAATATCTGGGTAGCACAAGCTCCACTACATGGTAGGGTAGGGGATCAGTATCTAGCTCAGCAAAATCAGCCCCAGCAGCCTGAGCAGACCCCCAATTCTGAAATCCTAGCTGCCATTGAAAGGCTTTCTAAGTCTTTTAATGAGTTTGTAGGTTTTGTTGACTCCTGGTTCATCTCGTTTCAGAATGATTTTATTGAATTGACAGATATTGTGCAATCCAACTTTACCATCATTAACAACCGCTTCAATGACATTGAAAGCATTGACAACTTAAAAGGGAAAAATCCAATGGATGTCAGCAGCAATGAGGCAGATTCTTCTGACGGAGAACATGATGGTGGTGATGAGTAGGGTGCATAACTAAGGGGGAGCAGCTCTCTTTGTAATTTCATATGAAAAATAATTTGATCCTAAGTTTTGTAATTATAAACACTCACTATCTTATTTTGTTTATGTTTTTATGTTTTGCGAGCACAACACTGAATATTACTATTTATAACTTACTGAATGTTTAAATTCATTTGATGGATGGTTTATTATCTTTTAATTATAACATGAACTGCTTGTGGATATGTTGAATTGATTGAAATCATCTGCATGTTTGATACAGAAACTTGAAAATTGCATGTTGTAGAGATAACTAGGTGAAATAAAATGTTGTATTGATTCTATTTACATGGTTGATGTAGAACTTTGTGATTGCATGCTAGTAGTTGCTGATTGAGTTGAATATCAGTTGATATAGAATTTGTGATTGCATGCTGGTAGATGATTAAGATGATTACATGGTGGCATAATGAACAAACCAAAAACGGCACGTTGGCAAATTATTTCCAGATTAGGTGTTGTCATGATGGAATTCATCCATTGAATAAACCGAAAATATGCTCAAACCAACACTCAGATTACATAAGCCGTACTTTTGAACTCCAATCTTTATAGGCCTTATGTAACATCAGAGTTGTGATTGTTTATGGATATTTTTTGGTCTTACCATGTTGAACATGTCATTTTGAACTTAAATGGCCACTTATACTATCTTTGTGTACAAAATTTAAAATTTTTCAAATAACTATAAGTCTGTCATTTAAGCCTATTTTTATGTCAAAAAGGGGGAGTTCTATCAAAATAAGGGCTTCTTTTAATGCTTAAATTATATTATGCTTAACTTAATCATTTTGTTGATAACAAAACGGGGAGAAGTGTTTGAGCAAAATTCGAAATTCAATTTAGAACTTGCACCCTATTTTTTTATTTTCAAGTTTGGCTTAGATTTCATTTGAAGAGATTATTTTCAAAATGAAAAGGACACTGTGACTATGGTTTTTAAATATATTTCCTTTAACTCATAGTTAGGCTAAAACCACAAACATGATACTTATTACACAAATGTAATCATATATGTGTATCATGTGAATTTTTAGTGGAATACCTTTTTCAAAGTCAATTTCAATGCGAAATGTAAATTAAGCTGAACTCAAATTTTCTTAACTTTAAAAAATTTCAAAGTCTTCATTTTAGATATGCCTAAAATACACTGTTAATATTTACATTATGCATATTGTAAGGGGGAGGCTTGTCGGGTTAACCTCATTTTGCTCGTGTATTTGTCATCATAAAAAAGAGGGAGATTGTTAACTTTTTTAATCTTATCCCGTTTTGATAAGCATCTCATTTAATAATGACAAATCATAAGCATCTCATTTGTGCGTTTAGTATATGAACATATTTATTTTTCAAAAGGCACAAATAGTCAATGCAATATGGAAGCCATAAGGCACTCAAAGTACACATCACATGGCTCATTCCATGGCAAAGTGAAGAGCACAGAGTGAAGACATGTATTTTTTTTTTTTCAATTGTAATGTATTTAGATTAAATTGTACATGCATACCTTATTTGATCTGATGTAAAGCTCAATAACAACCATAGATTAACCTTAGGAACTCAAATTTTCATAAAAAAATCTTTTATTTAAAAAGTTAAACTTATACAAAATGTTTGAAATGATTTTGAAGTTAAAACAATGACTAAAACTCAAATTCTTAAAGGGGGTCAGTCAACCGGATCATAAGCTCGGTCGATCGGCATTCATGCAAGGATGATCTAGCAAACCAGATCATCAACCCGGTTGACCGAATCGCACGAAAAGGGAAATTGCCTTTTGGGTCGGTCGACCGAATCTTGGGTCAATCGACCAGAACTCTTAGGTTAAGGCTATTTTGAGCAAAAAAATGGCCATAAAATTTGAATTATATTATTATTATAATACCCAACGGTCATATCTTGTATTTGCCTATAAATACCAAGTTCAAACACTTGGAGAACACTTTTTTGCCAATATCATTTAATACTCATACATCTTTGGGCATTTATTATACTCATTTCACAAGAATCAAAAGCTCTCCTACTCTATTTTATTGCAAAAATTCTTTTGAGAGAAAAACCTTAACTTCTCCTACTCTTGTTTTTGAAATACTTTTGGAGAAATCATTTATTGCTCTTGAATCTTTGAAACATTTATTATACATTCTTTTTCACATCAAAGATGAACTACTCTTATTTATTTCAAAAATCTTTTTGAGAGAAATACTCAAACTCTATTGAGCTTCATTCTTACCTTGTGAGAGTGCATTAAGTTCTTTCAGTGTACTAACTTTTGAAGAAGCATTTCATTGTACACAAAATCCTCATTCACATTCTTATTTTTGCGGTTTCGAACTTTGACCCGTGCCAAACGAGGGCATATTGTTTGGAGAGGTCGCTCTGCCTATAAGGATTATTGTAATGGGTATCTCTGCCCGAGTGAAAGAGTGTTGTATGAGGTGGCTCCACCTTGGTTGAAGGAATGGTTAGTGGAAATCCTCAAGCCATTATCTTAAACCGAGGACGTAGGCGGGAATAGCCGAACCTCGTAAAAATCGTTGTGTTTATATTCTCTATCCCTACTCTCATTTAAATTTCTGCACTTGTATGTTTAAATATGTATAGTTTTGTGATGTTTGATTAAACCTAAAATTGAGAGTGGTTGTGTTTTAAAAATAGGGTAAAAGTTGACCTAAATTTTTAAATATCCAATTCACTCCCCCCCCCCCCCTCTTTTTCCTTGGGATTGCATCAAAACTCACAAAAAATTTGAAGGTTTGACCAGAGGCTAATAAAAGATATGTTCAAAGAATGATTAAATTGTTTAAAGGGTTGTTTTGGGTTTCATGTAAAAAGAAAATGTTTATTTGTTTAGAATTGTTGCTCCTGAAACTAATTGGAATGTTTAAAATTAAAAATATATATATTTTTTATTTTTTAAAACATAAATATTGTATGAATTATTATACTATAATTTTTAAAATCTCATCGAAAATAAACTAATATTTTAAAAGTGCAAAAATTTACTCACCAAACATATTACATCTTTTTATTAAAAAAAAAAAAAAAACCATCTAAGAAAAGAAGACAAACTCACCCTTAAAGAGGTGATTGCTCTTTTCATGAAAATTGAAATTTAAAAATATATTGGAAGAAGAAGAAGAAGAAGAAAATGATGATGCAATCATACACACAAACCCAGATGCATGCAAACACAAATAATGTCCAAAGAAGTGTTCACGAGACTTCTATTTTCAAGATTTAGAATAAATTAGGAGAAATTTGAAAAGAAAGCAACTTGAATTGTAAATCAAAAACTTAAGAATTATTTACTATCAATTTTCTTTTGTTTTTATTTTTTGTTTGTGTAAGGAAAAAATAAGTTATGATAATGTATTTTGTCGACCTGGGTGTAGAGTCAAGAGGGAGGGTGAATGGACTCTTTCGCGTATTTTGGGCTCTCTGTACAAAATAAAACTCTTGGCAAGAGTCAAGCAATTATACCACAATATATGAAATGTAAATCATGCACAAAACATCAAATAAAGAGTATAGAGAAAAGAAGCTTAACATTGGTATTTTAATATGGTTACACATCAAGCCTACGTCCACACCTTGAGACCAACTCAAGGAATCCACAATTCACTAAGGAACTCCTTCACGGGTGGGGAAGCCTTACAACTAGAGAACTAATCCCTCAACGCTCACCAAGAACCTTCACTCGAAAACAAATCCCACCGCTCATCAAGAGCCGCAAGGTTCACCAAGAAGCCTTGCAAGACGGTTCATTAAGAACCTTCATAATTTGGTTTACAAAGAACCCTTTGCAACAAGAAGATTGAATATAAAGAAATGCTCCTTGAATTGAGCTGATATCAAATACAATATAATCCTCACACTATTCTCTCAAGGAATGAATCAAACAAGATTAGTGACCAAGAGAGAAATTGAACACTTGTGAATATGAACTAAAATGCAAAGTGCTTAGGGTTGATGTTTAAGATATGTTTTTCACTAAAAACTTGTAAACCCTTAAAAACTTATTTAATCAATTCTATGAACTTGTATTTATAGCTAAAAATGGGTTACTAGCCATTTTATGGTCGTTGGGGTAATATATTATATGTTTAAATTGAAAACTAGTCGTTTATAAACGTTGGGGACTGAATCCCGGCGCCAACCTTCTACTATTTGACCCCATTTGTCGACTATTAGCACCCATTCGTTAACTAATTGCCCCCATTCGTTGACTATTAACATTCTGTCTGTAATCGTTGACGAATTAACCCAAATCGTCAATGAATACTCCAAGTTAGAAAAGGTCATCAACATGAAAGTTGTGGGATTTTTTCTTAACTTACCATAGATACCAAGATTGCCCTTTTTGGACTGTTCTAGCAAAAGTTATGCCCTAAATACCGAATGGTGTTCAAGAAATTTTATAGGTGCATAACTGAGATTTTAAACCCAACTAGGACCTAGTTTTTAAAAGATAATAATAGTAATATGATTTAAAACTTGTCCTTATGAAAATATACTTTATTTAATTGAATCTTAAGGTATATAAAAATAGTTTTGACTCAACCGGAACCAAGTATGTAAAAGTTTATACTATCAAGATGTAAAAACTTGTCCCTTATGAAAACATTTTTAAGTATAGGATTCTTTTGTCAAACTCTTTGATTTAACTTTGAAAACTATGAAAGTTAAGTTTGTGGCTTAGTGAAATCCTATGTACTCATGTGTCCTAGTATGCATGTACAAATTGCTCAACTCTTACTCAGAAATCATGCATGAAACAAAACCGCAAGAGTTACAAAATATACTACCTCAAACACTCTTTATTACATATAATTTAATTTTAAGCTTCCTTTGATTGTGCTTGAGTTCTTCTAAGTGAGTGTCACTTTGATCTTTCCTACTTGACGTCTACTCGGTTCGATCTTAGCCTTTGATCCAATACTTCATGTATTCGTCACTTGAACCTGTGCCAAACATGATCTATAAAGATGGAATACACTAGGTATTAGAGAAATATATACTTTCCATCTTAGAAAAGTAAACTTTCCAATTTTTCAATTCTCTCATGTATGTATATACCCTTGCAATATTCAATAATCAATAGAGATAAATGCCTTCATTCAAAATTTAACATGGTATCAGAGCCTAGGATTTCTTAACCTATTTTTTCTTTGCCATTGCCACTGTGTCATGCCCTGAACCCGCAGATGGGTCCCAGGTGTGAAAATAGTAACCTAACCTGTCTTTATATCAATTAAACATACATGATACAATACCGGAAAAAGGGTCCGACCCTGTGCGGTATACGGAAACCCTATAAAACATACACATACACATCCATACTCATCAAATACACAGCAAAAACTGTTCAATCTATCCATATAACATACCATACCAAAGTCTATACAACACTAGGATATATGTCATGCCCCAAACCCGAAATGGGACCCAGGGATGAAAATGTAATTTAACTTGTCCCTGTATCATACAAATCATCCAAAGATATAGTACAAAGGATGAGGGTTCAACCTCGTGGGGTTCCCAGGCACTCTTAACACATCCAAACGCAATCATATACGCAGCGGAAAAAGGTCATTCTATATATATATATATATATATATATATATATATATATATATATATACAGTACCATACCAGAGTCTATACAAGAGCAGAAACAGACTCTATCATACAACGTACAAATGGGTGCCCAACACATCCTAAAATGGCAACCTATCAAAATACAATCCTAACACTTACCCAAGCGCTAAATGCAGTATACCGGCCACTACGCTCCCTACACCAGGATGCTAGTTTTGGTTACTCGAAGGACCTGTAAAAATGTACATACAGTAGGAGTGAGACACCTCTTAGCAAGGAAGAACACATGTTATATCGGTGTGTGGCATTTGAGTGTTATCATGATACAACATACACGCAGTTAAATGCAGTCCAGTACTAATTTTACACAGTGTATACACACACACACACACACACACGCATATGCACGCCCACGATCTACTCGGTGTCATCATACCCCTTAGCCTGAAGCCAGTCTGCAACAATCCGGTGTTGGCTTGTAGCCAACCCGCGAAGCACGGCGCCACAGGCACATAGCCAGTCCCAAACTCCCATGGCATCGTATCGGCGCTAACAGGTGGATCCACACCCTTCAATGATCAGCCGATATAGGCTCACGCCCTCGGATATAGAGCCGGACACTTTTGCCTATGTAGCAGGCGATAAACACACGCCCTCGAATATAGAGCCGGACACTTTCAGTACCTGAAAAAAATTCAAAACCCCGTTCTAACTAGCAATTTAACCAATCACACACACATGCATGTTCATATAACCAAACAAACCACACCCATTTAGTAATTTAAAATCATGATTTTCCAAACATATACAGTTTAAAACAAGTCAAGGCATGACCATCCCCATAACACAGATATGCCGAATTTTCAACAAAACCAGGGATGCAACCCGTCACCCCCCCCTTTTTTACCAAAACTATAATCATGAAAAACCCATAGTTTTCCCCATTAGATCCCCCCAAATGAGTAACCAAAACACACATAGAACCGTGAACCATAGTTCTATCAAGTTCGATTTCAAAAATAACCAGTATAAACACAATTCCCCTTACCTTTTCCCCAAATAGCAAATCCTGAACTCTAAGGCCCCTAAACAACGAACTGAGTTCCAAAACCTCCAATCAACAGTACAGAAGATACTTACAACACTGTTCCTTACAAAACTACCTAATCAGAATTAAAAACCGAGCTTTACCTCGATTTTATGCCAAAACCCAAAACTCTCCAAAATGGGATTCTAATCCATAGAACTTGTAGAGAATCCTTCCACGATCCTCGTGGTAACTTCAGATTTATGATTCTAATAACGAACGACGAAGAAATCTAGAGAGATAGAGAGTAGGGAGAGTTCTAGAGAGAGAGAGAGAGAGAGAGAGAGAGAGAGAGAGAGAAAGAGAGAGAGAAAGAGATAGGATTTAGTTTTCTTAGCTTGAAAGTAATGAGAATTGATATTTATAACCCTTTGACTCGAGCATCCTCATTGACAAAATGGCATCCTCATCGATGAATCTGCCATTGCCTTCGTCGACGAAGCGGTAGCCTCATCAACGAGCCTGAGATCCCCGGTTTCTAGAAATCTCTCGGCTTCTCCTCGTCGACGAGCCTTTGAACTTCATCGACGAGAGATACAAGGCCTTCGTCGATGAACTCTGGCTTCGTCGACGAAGCCTATTCAAATACCAATTTTTACCCCTCTCTTATTTATTTAAACCCATATATCACGGTTCGGGTTCTTACAATCCCCCTCCTTACAAAAATTTTGTCTTCGAAATTTGTCATCTCTCACTTACAAACTCATACTTACAACTGAACACATATATGCAATACTGACAAGAAACTGGCGACTACTACAGCGCAGCTCCATCATACACATACACATACACATACATACCCTCACTTGTGGTCGAGGAATACTGTGGTTACATATACACCCGTCTCAGGAATTCACAATATACACACTCCCGACAACTAACCACCTATCCCAACCCAAAGTAGGATAACGTACAAGTACTCAAAACAACTGTGGATACTTCCGGCATATTTTCGTTTCCAGTTCCCAAGAAACTTACTCAACCTCGTGGTTCCACCACAATACCTTCACTAACGGTATCTCTTTAGTACGAAACTTCTGAACTTTACGGTCCAGAACCTGAACAGGTATCTCCTCATATGCTAAAGTATCCTCAATTTCCAACTCATCATAACTGATAACATATGATGGATCCAGTACACACCTCCTCAACATGGATATGTGAAACACATCGTGGACCCTCGAGAGTGCTGGGGGGTAGTGCAATCCTGTAGGCTACCTGTAAGAACCCGAACCGTGATATATGGTTTATTATATAAAAGAGGGGTAAAAATGGAATTGTACAAATTTCATCGACGAGGCCATAATTCGTCGATGAAGCTAGTGAAGAATTCATCAACGAAATTCAGAAGTTCGTCGACGAGGAAAAGCTGAGAGGCGAAAGTTGGAAATATCAGGACTTGTCGACGAAATTTATGTTTCGTCAACGAGATCCCTGAAGACTTTGTTGATGAGGAATACCAATTCGTTGACGAAATCCTCTAGGTCTCTCTCTCTCTCTCTCCTCGATTGCCTCACTGTTTGTCACTAGAATCGCAAATCCAAAGTTATTGCAAGGATCAATGAAGGATTCTCTACGTTTCTATCAGATCAGAATTTCGTTTTGAGCGATTTTGAGTTTCGAGCTAAAATCGAGGTAAGGTTCGATTTTCGTTTCTGATTCAGTATATAAGTAGTAGTACGGATTGTAAGCCTGTACTGTATTGTGCTTTGTAGGTTTTGGAGTCTCGGTTCGTAGTTTTGAGGACCGTAGAGTTCTTAGTTGGATTTCGGGTTAAGGTAAGGTGATTCAGTTTATATTAGTCCATTTTTGAAATCTAGATTGGTAAGCTTATAGGCTACGATCGTATGTATGTTTTGGCTACTTATTTGGGGAAATCTATCTAGTAAAAATGCAAGATTTTTGGGTTACAATTTTCAGGAAAAACTGGGGATTTTGGGTATCATCTCTACTTTTTTTAGAAAACTGTTGGTTATGTTAAAACTATATTATTGAGATGATCATAATCCATATTTGCATAAACTGTATACTTGAAATTGTAAATGATATGATTTACCATAAACCAAATATGTGTGGTATGTATGGATGTATGTATTTGTTCCAGGTATTTGTAAAAACGGCTATATGGCGACTAATTACCGTACGCTGAAATCTATAGGGACGTGAGTTCCAAAATGATTCCAGGGATTTGTAAAACAGCCATGTATCGGTTAACTACCATGAGCGAGAATGGTCGGCTCTATATCCGAGGTGTGAAATATCACCAGTATGTTCCGGCTGGTCACCACAGGGTGTGTTCTACACCGCATTTAGCAATGTAATCACTGTAGGCCTGAGTCGTCGTAGCATAGTTGTGTATGTGGCAATGTAATCGTGGTGAGACTAGGTGACCTTGTGTAGTTGTGTATGTGGCAATGTAATCACTGTGGGCCTACGTCGTCGCTTCGTAGTTGCGTGTGTAGCAATGTAATGGCTATGAGACTAGGTGACCTTGTGTAGTTGCGTATGTAGCAATGTAATCACTACTGGGCTTGAGTCATCGCATTGTAGTTGCGTATGTAGCAATGTAATCGATGTGAGACTAGGTGACTTTGTGTAGTTGCGTATGGAGCAAAGTAATCACTATTGTGCCTCTGTTGCAGCATAGTTGCATATGTAGCAATGTAATCACTATGAGACGAGGTGACCTTGTATAGTTGCGAACTAGTGTGACGACACTGACCGTATGTTTTGGGTATCGTATGTACTAGAATTGTTTTTGTGAAAATACTGGAACTGTATGTATATGTATGAAACTGTATGGAAATGTTTCAACTGTATCGTATCTTTTTATAGTGTTATGAAGTATGTAAAATAACATCGGTATGCCACACACTGATATAACCTACTTTCTTCCTTACTGAGAGGTGTCTCACCCCGAATGTATGTATAATATTTTTCAGGTCCCTCAAGTAGCCGTAAGTAGCATCCTAGCATTTGGGAGCAAGGGTGTCGTAGCTACTGCTAGTACCTACTAGGTATGGGTTTTTGTAACCAGGTTGTCGGGATGGTTTTTGTAGACACCTGGGGTATGTTTTGTATTATGGGAATGTATATCCTAGCTTGTATAGACTCTAGTATGATACTATTTATGTATAAAAGACCATATTCCGTTGCGTATTATGGATGAGTATGGATGGTTATATGTATGTATGTGGGCATCCGTTCACCCCACGGGGTCGGACCCTCTATTTGTATTGTATCATGTACGTTTAAATAGATACAGAGACAAGTTAGGTTACTTAAATTCACCCTGGGTCCCATTTCCATGTTTAGGGCGTGACACTACCGGACCCACTCGCTCAAGTACCTTGAATGGTTCGATATACCTCGGGCTCAACTTGCCCTTCCTCCTGAATCTCATCACTCCCTTCATCGGAGTGATTTTAAGGAATACCTTGTCCCCTACCTCAAACTCCAACTCACGGATACGAACATCTTCGTAACTCTTTTGTCGACTCTGAGCCGATCTAATCCTCTCCCGGATCAAACCCACCTTCTCAGATGCCTGCTACACAAGTTCAGGTCCTAACACCTAACGTTCACCTACCTCATTCCAACACAAAGGAGATCGAAGCCTCCGACCATATAAAGCCTCGAACGGTGCCATCTCGATACTAACTTGGAAGCTGTTATTATAAGCTGGCATAAACTGTATCCAGTTACCACCAAAGTATAACACCTAAGCTCGCAACATATCTTCCAAGATTTGTATCATCCTCTCCGACTGTCCATCAGTCTGGGGGTGGAACACTGTACTAAAAGTAAGTTTTGTCCCCAATGCCTCCTGCAAACTCGTCCAGAATCAAGAAGTAAACCTTGGATCTCGATCTGACACAATGGACATCAGTACTCCGTGCATTCTCACAATCTTATGCATGTACATCTTCCCCAGCCTACTTAAAGGATAGCTAATCTTCATCGATATGAAATGAGCAGATTTCGTCAACCTATCCACCATCACCCAAATATCATTCTGCCCGTGAAGTGATGGCGGAAATCCTGTCACAACGTCCATGTAAATATGCTCCCATTTCCACACCGGAATAGGCAAAGGTTGCAACAGCCCTGCTGGCCTCTGATGTTCAGCTTTCACTTGCTAACACGTCAAACACTGCTCCACGAACTGAGCAATCTACCTCTTCATACCCGACCACCAGAAGGTCTTGCGCATGTCCCGATACATCTTTGTACTACCACGATGTACTGTAAACAAAGAACGATACCCTTCCTCTAGAATCGTCTTTCTAATCTCATCATCGTTCGGAACACATAACCTAGTCCCAAACCTTAGTACACCTCCTTCAAAGATGTTAAACTTCGTAGTCAGTTCCTACTGTACCTTTTCCATAACCTTTTCCAACTTTACATCATTAGCCTGTGCGGCCTTTATACACTCAAATAAATTCGGCTGGACCATCAAACTAGCCAAGAAAGCTTGATGATCCCTGGATACCAACTCTATACCCGAGCTCTCCAGATCTCATTTGATATGACATTGAGTTACAACCACAGACACATCCGCAGGTCCTGACTTCCGACTCAACGCATCAGCCACCACATTAGCTTTCCCCGGGTGATAACTGATTATGTAATCGTAGTCCTTAATCAACTCAAGCCACCGCCTCTACCTTATATTTAGCTCCTTCTGCGTGAAAAAATACCTGAGTCTCTTATAGTCGGTGAAGATCTCACATTGCACCCCGTACAAATAGTGTCGCCAGATCTTCAGTGCATACACAACAGCAGCCAACTCCAAATCGTGCGTAGGATAATTATTCTCGTATTATTTCAGTTACCGAGAAGCATACTCTATTACCTTACGCTACTGCATAAGCACACATCCCAAACCTTTTAGAGACGCATCGCTATAAATCACAAACCCACCATCTCCCGAAGGAATGGTCAACACAGGAGCAGTAACCAGCAGGTGCTTCAACTTCTAAAAGCACTGCTCGCAATCACTGGTCCACTCAAACTGCACTCCCCTCCTGGTCAATCGAGTTAGAGGCCTAGATAGTTTAGAAAAACCTTCCATGAACCGACGAAAATAACCTGCCAGTCCTAGAAAACTTCGAACCTCTTGCACATTCGTCGGCCTCACCCAGTCAACCACAACCTCAATCTTGCTAGAATCAACTGATATACCATCACCAATAACCATATGGCCTAAGAATGCAATCTGACTCAACCAGAATTCACACTTCTTCAGTTTAGCATACAGTTTCTTCTCCCGCAGAATTTGTAATACTAACCTCAAATGGTCCTCATGCTCTTCCGAACTTCTCGAGTATACCAGAATGTCGTCAGTGAATACCACTACAAACCGATCCAGGTACTCATGGAAAACCTTGTTCATCAGATCCATGAGCATTGCCAGAGCATTCGTCAACCCAAAAGGCATGACCAAAAACTCATAGTGGCCATATCTGGTTCGGAAAGCTGTCTTCGCTACATCCTCAGCTTTGACTCTCACCTAATGATACCTTGACCGCAAGTCGATCTTCGAAAAGACCCGCGTTCCCTGCAACCGATCAAAGAGATCATCTATACGAGGTAAAGAATAGCGATTCTTCACAGTTACCTAGTTAATCTCATGGTAATCAATGCACATCCGCATCGAGCCGTCCTTCTTCTTCACAAACAATACTAGAGCTCCTTAGAGCGAAACATTAGGTTGAACAAAACCCCTGTCTAGTAATTCCTGCAACTGCTCCTTTAACTCTTGAAGTTCAGATGGGGCCATCCGATACGGAGCTTTAGAGATTGGTGCCTTGCCAGGTAGCAAATCTATAGCAAACTCCACCTCACGATCCGGAAGTAAACCGGGTAAATCATCTAGAAACACATACAGGAACTCGCTGAATACCCGAATATCCTTGAGCTACAACTCATCCTGCGGTTGTTCCTTCACATAAGCTAGGTACCCCTAACACTCGTCCAAGAGTAACCTCCTCGCCTGTAGTGCCGATAGAATCTGTGGCTCCAGATGCACACACAATCCCACGAACTCGTACTCCTGCTCCCCAGGAGGTCTGAAAACTACCACTTTCCTATGACAGTCGATCACAACATAACTGGAGAATAACCAATCGATCCCCAAAATAACGTCAAACCCCTACATGTCGTATACCACAAGATTCATCGGTAACAGCTTCCCTTGAATTACTACTGGGCAATCTACCAACATCTTCCCATAGAAAGATACACCCCATGATGGTGTAGTCACCGGTAACACCTTGCTCATGACTTAGGTCTCAATCCCACACTGTCCAACAAAATTCACAGATATAAAGGAGTGGGTTGCACTTGAAATCAAACAAAAAAGAAGCCTTATTTGAAAGCAATAATAAGGTACCTGTCACTACGTTCCCTGCATGCTCAGCGTCTATTGGAGTAAGGGAATATACTTTGGCCGGAGCTGTATTCATCTGAACGATTTCCCTAGGTATCTGATTGCTCCCTCGATTCACACTAGATGTAGACACGTCTCGCTTTGGTACATGACAGTCACGAGCCATGTGACCCAGCTGACCACAGTTGTAGCAGTTACCTTCAAAAGACCGACACTCACCCTTATGCCGCCTGTGGCATCTGATACAACGATCCCTATTCTAGCTTCTCTGAGAACCCTGGCGCTCGATATTCTAACAATAACTCGAGCCCTTGCTACTCTTCTTCCACGATCCCTGACGAGATCCTGTCTGAGAACCAGAAGGTACTGTCCTCTTCTTCGATTCCTGATCCTCCTCGTCTTCTCGGATTCTAGTCTCAATCACCGTGGCTTTATCCGCCAACATCGAGAACTCGCGGATCTGAAGCATACCCACTAGTCTGTGGATATCCTTCCTCAAACCCTTCTTGAACCTCCGAGTCTTCTCATACTCGTTCAAGATCAAACACGGCGCAAATCGAGACAGTTCTATATATCGAGCTGCATACCCCTACACCGTCATACTCCCCTGAGTTAGAGCAGAAAACTCATCTGCCTTCGCATCACGTACAGAAGCCGAAAAGTATCTGTCAAATAACACCTCCTTAAAACGGCTCCATGTCATCTCCTCAGGACTGCCCCTCTGCTTCTCTAGAAGATTCACTGCAGTCCACCATCGACCCGCCTCCCCAGATAGCTGGAAGGTAGCATAGAGGACTCGCTGCCTATCCGTGCAGTGCAGGACCTCCAAGATCCTCTTAGTCTTCTCCACCCAATCCTTTGTTATCGTCGGGTCAGGTCCTCTAGAGAACGTCGGAGGATGCATGCGTGTGAACCTCTCAATGGTGCACCCCGTAGCAATAGGAGAGCGCTCACGTCTCCTCACACTCCGCCCGATCTCCCGTAACACCTACCTTGTCAAACCTTGAGGCACAGAAGGAGACTCATCACTCGCAGTCTCCTCGGAGCCACTTCCTAAGTCGTTATCCTTGGGCTTCATTCTACAGCACAATAGGAATCTATACACTAGTCGTATTAACTACTCTCTGCCAGGTCCAGGTCTGTCCTATCACACCAACACGAAAGTCATCAATGATCTGCCTTGCTTTTACTAGAATCGTCATCTCAGGAAAAACACAGAATATAGTTGACAATTCCCAGTTTAGCAACCGAACAACCCTCAACCAACTCTACCTATATCCAACATCCTATACTTTGGTATGTACTCATAGCTAAGCCTAACTAAGTTTACAAGACCTAACAACCTGGTTAGCTCTGATACCAAGTTGTCACGCCCCGAACCCGAAAATGGGACCCAGGGGTGAAAATTTAATCTAACCTATCCTTGTATCATATAAATCATCCAAATATACAGTACAACAGATGAGAGTCCGACCCCATGGGGTTCCCTGGCACCCTTAACACATCCAAATACAATCATATACGCAACGGAAAAAGGTCATTTTATATATATATATATATATATACGCAATACCATACCAAAGTCTATACAAGAGTAGAAATATGCTCTATCATACAACGTACAACTGGGTGCCCAACACATCCCAAAATGGCAACCCATCAAAATACATTCCTAGCACTTACCTAAGCACTAAACGCAGTACACCGGCCACTATGCTCCCTACACCAGGACGCTAGTTCCAGTTACTCGAAGGACCTGTAAAAATGTACGCACGGTAGGGGTGAGACACCTCTCAGTAAGGAAGAATATATATTATATCAGTGTGTGGCATTTAAGTGTTATCATGATGTAACATACACGCAATTAAATGTAGTTCAGTACTAATTTTACACAGTGCATACATGCACACGCACGCATACGCACATCCACGATCTACTCTGTGTCATAACACCACTCGGCCAGAAGCCGGTTAGAGACAATCCGGCGTTGGCCCGTAGCTAACCCACGAAGCACGGCGCCACCAGCACATGGCTATTCCTAGTCTCCCATGGCATCGTATCGGTGTTAACTGGTGGATCCACACCCTTCGGTGATCGGCCGGTATAGGTCTACGCCCTCGAATATAGAGTCAGACACTCTTGCCTACATGGTAAGCGATAAACACATGCCTTTGGATATAGAGCCAGACACTCTCAGTAATTGGAACAAATTCAGAACCCCGTTCCTACTAGCAATTTAACCAATCACACACACATGCATGTTCATATAACCAAACAAATCACACCCATTTGGTAATCTAAAATCATGATTTTCCAAATATAAATAGTTTAAAACAAGTCAAGGCACGGTCATGCCCATAACACAGTATAAATCAACATATACGCCGAATTTTCAACAAAACCAGGGATGCAACCCGTCCCCCCCACCCCTTTTTCCCAAAACTGTAATCATGAAAAACCCATAGTTTTCCCCATTAGATCCCTCCAAATAAGTAGCCAAACACACACACAGGACCGTGAACCACAATTCTACTGAGTCTGATTTCAAAAATAATCGATATAAACACAATTGCCCTTACCTTTTCCCCGAATAGCAAATCCCGAACTCTAAGGCCCCTAAACAGCCAACCGAATTCCAAAACCTACAATCAACAGTACAGAAGATACTCACAACATTGTTCCCTACAAAACCATAGGATTAGAATTAAAAATCGAGCCTTACCTCGATTTTACGCCAAAACCCAAAAATCTCCGAAACGGGATTCCAATCCGTAGAACTTGTAGAGAATCCTTCCACGATCCTCGTGGTAACTTTAGATTTATGATTCTAATGATGAACAACGAAGAAATCTAGAGACATAAAGAGTAGGGAGAGTTATAGAAAGAAATAGAGATAGTATTTAGTTTTCTTAGCTTGGAAGTAATGGGAATTGATATTTATAGCCCTTTGACTCAGGCGTCCTCGTCGACGAAATGACGTCCTCGTCAACGAATTTTCCATTGCCTTCGTCGACGAAGTGGTGGCCTCATCGACGAGCCTGAGATCCCCGGTTTCCTAAAATCTCTCAGCTTCTCCTCGTCGACAAGCCTCTGAACTTCGTCGATGAGAGATACAACGCCTTCATCAATGAACTCTTTCTTTGTCGACAAAGCTTGTTCAAATACCAATTTTTACCCCTCTCTTATTTATTTAAACCCATATATCACGATTTGGGTTCTTACAATATAAGTTCCCCTAATTACAAAACATACTCTAGGTATCTACAAAAACCAACACGACAACCCGGTTACAAAGCTCATACCTATCCAGGCACTAACTGTAGCTAAATGACACCCCCGCTTTCGGATGCTAGGATGTTAGTTTTGGCTACTCGAAGGACCTGAAAACATTTGTATATACATTCGGGGTGAGACACCTCTCAGTAAGGAAGAAAGCAGGTTATATCAGTGTGTGGCATACCAGTGTTATTTTACGTAAAACATAACACCATACAATACAAAATATAGTTTCGAAACATTTCCATACAATTTCATACAGTTCTATATAGTTCTAGTATTTTTCAGAAATCCATTCCAATACATACGATACCCAAACATACGGCCAGTGTTGTCACACTCAAGCAACCGAAACCCTGTATAACCGAAGCCTCACAACGGTACGTCGCCAATACGGTGTAGCTCACACCCGTCGGTGACCAGCCGGAACACACTGGTAATATTTCACACCCTCAGATATAGAGCTGGACACTCTCGCCCATGGTAATGAACCAGTACATGGCGCAGTGTACGGTAATTAGCACCACATAGCTGTTTCAACGTATGGTAATTAGCCGCCACTAGATGATTTCAATAAACCTGGAATCATTTTGGAATTATGTTCCTATACTCATCAGCATACGATAATTAGCCGCCACTAGCTATTTTACAAAATACTTGGAACAATTACATACAAACATACATTCCACACTTATTTGATATACCGTAATCATATCGTTTTCCAACTAGGGATACGATAACCTAAACAAATAGGGATACGATAGGGATACTCGAATAGGGATACGATAACCTCAATAAAACAGTTTAAATACCACATACAGTTTTTCAAACAAAGTAGAGATGATACTCGAAAATCCCAATTTTCCTGAAAACTGTAACTCGAAAATCCTGCAGTTGTACCCGATAGATTTCCCCAAATAAGTAGTCAAAACATACATATGATCGTAACCTACAGGTTTACTGATCCCGATTTCAAAAGTAAACTGATATAAATTGAATCCCCTTACCTTAACCCGAAATCGAAAGACGAACTCTACGAGCCCCAAAACTACGAACCAAGACACCAAAACCTAAACAAAGCAGAACAATACTTCCTTACAATTCGTACTACTACACATATTTTGAAACAGAATTAGAAACCGAGCCTTGCCTCAATTTTGGACCTAAACCTGAAACTACTCGAAATGAAATTTTGATCCACTATTCGCGAAGAGAATCCTACCCTGATCTACACGGTAACGTCAGATTTATGAATCAGGTGATGAACAGCGAAGAAATCTAAAGAAAGAGAGTGGTCTTCATGTTCTAGAGAAAGAGGGAGAGGATTTTTTTTTTTTAGATTTCTTAGTGATTAAGCAATGGAAACTGATATTTATAGCCTTTGACTCGGCCGCCTTTGACTCGACCACCCTCGTCAACGAAATGGCGTCCTCATCGACGAGACATTGAAGACATCTCGTCGACGAGACGGTGACCTCATCGACAAGCCTGAGATTCTCGGTTTCCTGAAATCCCTTGGCTTCTCCTTGTCAATGAGCCTTTGAATTTCGTTGACAAGTAGCACATGGACTTCGTCAACGAACACTAGCTTCATCGACGAACTCTATTCAATTACCAATTTACCCTTCTTTTATATAATTAATCCATATATCGCGGTTCGGGTTCTTAAAACCTCCCCTCCTTACAAAAATTTCATCCTCAAAATTTGCAATCCCTCATTACGAACTCATTTATACTACTGAATACATACCCACTTTTGGAAGAAACGATGGCCATTTATACGTAGCCCCGTCACAATATATACATTCCCTCACTTATGGTGGAGGAATACCTTGGTTACATACATACACGGCCTCGGGAGCTCACAACAAAATAGGACTCTCCCAGAGACTAACCACACAATACTAATATGATAATAGAGTACTACATACATACATACATACCCATACCCACCCTGCTATCTAACCACTACTCAAAACAACTACGGATACTTCTGGAGTATTTCTGCTTCTAACTCCTAAGAAGCTTCTTCAACCGCATGATTCTGCCAAAAAATCTTCACTAATGGTATCTCCTTAGTACACAACTTCTGAACTTTTCAGTCCAGAATCTGAACTGGTACTTCCTCATACACCAAAGCATCCCCAAGTTCCAAGGACTCGTAACTAATGTCATGGGATGGATCCGACACATACCTCCTCAAGATGGATACGTGAAATACATCATGGATCTTCAAAAGAGCAGGAGGTAGTACAATCCGGTAGGCCACCGAACCCACTCGTTCTAAAATCTCAAATGGTCCGATATACCTTAGACTTAGCTTGCCCGTCTTCCCAAATCTCATCACTCCCTTCATCGGAGTGATTCTCAGAAATACCTTAGCCCCCACCTCGAACTCTAATTCACAACGACGAACATCTACGTAGCTCTTCTGCTGACTCTGAGTCGATTTAATCCTATCTCGGATCAAACCCACCTTTTCAGATACCTGCTGTACAAGTTCAGGTCCTAACACCTGATGTTCACCAACCTCATCCCAATACAATGGAAATCGAAACCTCTGAGCCTACAAAGCCTCGAATGGTCTCATCCTGATACTAGCCTAGAAGCTATTGTTACAGGCGAACTCCACTAGTGGCAGAAACTGAATCCAACTACCACCGAAGTCCAATACGCAAGCCCGTAACATATTCTCCAAGATCTGTATTGTCCTCTCCGACAGTCCATCAGTTTAGGGGTGGAACGCTATAATAAAAGTAAGGTTTATCCCCATTGCTTCTTACAAGTTCTTTTAGAATCGAGAAGTAAACCTCACGTCTCGATTTGAAACAATAGACATCAGTATCCCATGCATTCTTACTATCTCATGCATGTACAAGTCTGCTAGCTTACTTAAAGGGTAGCTATCCTTCATCAGTACAAATTGAGCAGATTTCGTCAAACTGTCCACGATTACCCAGATAGCGTTCTGCCCGTGAAGCGCTGGCGGTAATCCGGTAACAAAATCCATAGAAATGTGCTCCTATTTCCACACCGAAATAGCTAAGGGCTGTAACGGCCCTGCCGGCCTCTAATGCTCAACTTTCACCTACTGACACATCAGACACTGTTCTATAAACGGGGCAATATCCCTCTTCATTCCACTCCACTAGAAGGGCTCGCGCATATCCCGATACATCTTCGTGACACCCAGATGTACCGTATACAAGGAACAATGTGCCTCCTCTAGAATCATCCTTCTGATCTCATCGTCGTTTGGAACACACAACCTAGTCCCAAACCTTAACACACTTCCCTTAGAGATGTTAAAATCTGCAACCAATCCCTGCTGTACTTTCTCTACAATCTCAACTAACTCTGCATCCTTAGCTTGCACGACTTTAATACGCTTAAACAAAGTCAACTGGATCACCAAGCTAGCTATGAAAGCCTGATTATCTCCACCCACCAACTCTACGCCAAGGCTTTCCAGATCTCAAATGATATGATGTTGAGTTATAACTGTAAACATTGCCGCATGCTCTACCTTCCGACTCAACGTGTCAGCTACTACATTAGCTTTCCCCGGGTGATAACTGATCATGTAATCATAGTCCTTGATCAACTCCAGCCACCGCCTTTGCCTCATATTCAACTCATTCTGCATGAAAAAGTACCTGAGGCTTTTGTGGTCAGTGAAAATCTCACACTGAACACCATACAGGTGGTGTCGCCAAATCTTGAGTGCATAAACTACAACGGCCAATTCCAGATCATGAGTAGGGTAATTCTTCTCGTATTCCTTAAGTTGCCGAGAAGCATAAGTAATTACCTTACCTTGTTGCATAAGCACACATCTCAAACCTTTCAGAGACATGTCTCTATAGATCACAAAACCTTCATTCCCGAAGGAATGGTCAAGATCGGAGCAGTAACCAATCGGCATTTCAGCTCCTGGAAACACTGCTTGCAATCCTCGATCCAATCAAACTTCACACCTTTCTTGGTCAATCGTGTTAGAGGCCTAGACAACTTAGAGAATCCTTCCACGAACCAACGATAATAACCCGCCAGTCCTAAAAAACTCTGAACCTCCTGCACACTCTTCGGTCTCGTCCAGTCAATCACAGCTTCAATCTTGCTAGGATCAACTGAGATACCACTCTTAGACACCACATGGCCTAAGAACGCAACCTGATTCAACCAGAACTCACACTTCTTCAGTTTGGCATATAGCTTCCTCTCTTGCAGAATCTGTAGCACCAACCTCTAATGGTTTTCATGCTCCTCCAGAATCCTCGAGTATACCAGAATGTCATTGATAAATACCACTACGAATTGGTCGAGGCACTGATGGAAAACCTTGTTCATCAGATCCATGAACACTGTCAGAGCATTCATCAACCCAAAAGGCTTGACTAAGAACTCGTAGTGGCCATATCTGGTCTGGAAAGCAGTCTTAGCAACATTCTCAGATCAAACCCTCACCTGATGATACCCTGACCGTAGGTCGATCTTCGAAAAGACCTGCATTCTCTACAGCTAGTCAAAGAGATCATCAATAGGAGGCAACGGATAACGGTTCTTCACATTCACCTTGTTAATCTCACCGTAATCAATGCACATACTCATCGACCTGTCATTCTTCTTCACAAATAAAATTGAAGCTCCCCAGGGCGATACACTAGGTCGAATAAAACAATAGTCCAGTAGTTCCTGTAACTACTCCTTCAACTCCCGAAGTTCTGCTGGAGCCATCCGGTACAGAGCTTTAGAGATCGGCGCTTTACCAGGTAGCAACTTTATCACAAACTCCACCTCACGATCCAGAGGTAAACCGAGTAAATCTTGGGAAAACACATTCGAAAACTCATTAATCACTCGAATATCCTAGAGCCTCAATTATTTCTGTGGCGGTTCCTTCACGCAAGCTAGGTACCCCTGACATCCACCCAAAAGTAGCCTCCTCGCCTTTAATGCCAATAGAATCTATGGTGTCGAACACTCACACGATCCCACAAACTCATATTCCTGCTTCCCAGGAGGTTTGAACACAAATACCTTCTTACGACAATCAATCCATAACTAGAGAATAGCCAATCCATCCCTAGTATGACGTTGAAACCAGACATGTCGTATTCGTCGGTAGTAGCCTTCCCTGAAATACCACTGGGCAGTTTCCTAACATCTTACTACAAATCGTTACACTCCCAGTCATAGCTACAGACAACCTCTCATCCATCACTTGGGTTTCAACCCCACACAACTTCACAAAACTAGCAAATATAAATGAATGGGTTGCTCCCGAATCAAATAAAACGACAGTTGTATTCAAAAGCAGTAACATGGTACCTGTCACCACTTTCCTAGCGTGTTCTGCATCTGCTAGAGTAAGTGAATATACCCTCACTGGAGCCGTGGTTGCCTGGTAGTTTCCCCAAGGCATTTGATTACTCCCACGGTTCTGGCTCTATGCATGTGTATCTCTCCTCGGTACCTGACAGCTCTGTGACATGTGGCTCGACTTGCCACAGTTGTAGCAGTTACCCTAGAACGATTGACATTCGCCAGCGTGCCATTTATGGCACTTGGCGCACGGTGTGGAGGGTGGATCCCCTTGAGAATTTTGCGCTCATTGTTCTGCCTATAACCTGAACCGTAGTTCTTCTTCTTCTTCCACTGTCCCTACCAAGGACCAATCTAAGACCCAGAAGATACTGACCTCTTCCTTTGTTCCTGTACCACCTCATCTCCCTAGAGGTCAGTCTCAACCATGGTGGCTTTATCCATCAAAATAGAGAACTCACGGATCTGTAGCATCCCCACAAGTAGGCGTATGTCCTTCCTCAAACCCCTCTCAAACCTCCGAGCCTTCACGTACTCATTTGGGACCAAGTACGGCACCAATCGAGATAACTTGATATATCTAGCTGCATATCTCTGCACCGTCAGGGTACCCTACATTAGGCCCGAGAACTCATCGACCTTCGCATCACGAGTGGAAATCAAGAAGTATCTCTTGAAGAATACCTCCTTGAAGCGGCCCCACGTGTGACGACCTGCTTAAATATTCATATAATAAAACATAATTAAAAACAAAGTCAACCCAAACTCGTGGGTAACGGGGACACTTTTCTTATGCAGCGGAACCTAGGCAGCAGTAAATGCAAATCATAAACTCATAACCACAAAATACATAATACCAGAGTCAAGCATATCTCAAAATATTGTGTTTATATACCATCTCCCAAAACGACAAAAAAATATCTCTAGGATCCCACATCCAAAACTTATGATCCTAGTTCAAACTTACCCTCATAGCGGGGTAACTCAATAAACTCAACAACGGCCACACTCAGCCGGTCTTTCTAGGTTTCCCAAAAATCATTTAATATTCGAGGGTGAGACATCTCTTAGTAAGGGAAAATAAACTAAATACAGCTGTGTGGCAACATGAACATTTAATATAATTAAACATATATAGTACATTTCATATATCTGTAAACATTCATCATAACATATCGAATCATCATATACTTTCGTATTTTCTAATAAATCATATCGTTCATAAAATGTCTATTATAGTTGATAATACTAAAAACATACCCAGGATGAATAGCTAGCTGGGATCATGTATTACCCCCTATAACGGGTTGTGCAGCCCGAAGGCGGGACCCGATAATGGTTGGCTGACCATTACCGAGTCAAAAATGTCTATAAGTATGATGGGCCCACCACACCCTAGTCCGGACTGCCAAGTGGACGTCTACAACTCTACACTAAAAGCCACATCGACTATCCATATCCCACCCCCTCGTGGGGTGGTTAGCATCAATCTGAACATAGATATCTGATCTATATAGCTACGGTACCATACTCTTGAAATTGAACTAAACTAACATCCGGGTTCTAATAATATATAATACATAATAATATAGCGTTTAACATAAAGGAATTGATAGCATTTTCCATAATTTCATAAATACGGCCTCACGCCAAACATTTCATAAATACGACCTCGAGCCAATCATTTCTTAAATACGACATCGCGCCGAACATTTCATAAATACCTTTCTGAATAAATAAATCAATTATCATGTATTTTCAAAATCATAATGTACTATATTATTTCATAATTCCTAAAAATATGCTTTACTCATAAAATTGCTATAACATAATACTTGTTACGTAAAATAATGTTCATGCCACACAATGCTGAGTAAAATCATACATTTCATTCTAAAATTACATTTCCCACAGTATTTTCCCAAATATGCATTTTCTCAATAATATTCAAATATATCACATGTTTTCCTGAAAATTAATTTGCTAATAAATAATACTAATTTGCATGGAAAAGTAACTGTTTTAGTTTATTCCCTTACCTGACACTGGAAAGAAACCCCCTAAAATTTTCGGTCCTACACTCGCAGGGTTCCCCGTTCAACTCCCTAAAAACAATAACTCTCATAACTAAAATCCAATATTTTCACGTGAGTATCATGTCCTATAACTGCAAAAAGATCAAATTTGGCATAAAAAGCCTTACCTCAACTCAGAGATGAATTTCAACTCGCTTCCACCAACGATCCACTCCGGCAGCTTTACAGAGAACTTCCCTAAGAGCGTCGTGGTGGCCTCAGATCATCGATTCGGCGAACGACGAAGCCGAAATCGAAAAGAGAGGAGAGAGAAACTGTAGATGAGAGAGAGAGAGAGAGAGAGAGAGAGAGAGAGAGAGAGAGAGAGAGAGAGAGATTTTTCCAAATTTTTTGCATTTAAACCTAAATTTCACACAATTTATACTAGTAGCTTCGTCGACGAGCCACGCCACCTCGTTGACGAGGTCAATAGGAAATTCATCAACGAGCTCTCTCCTTCGTCGATGAAATTCAGAGTCACCCCAAATATCCTCTCGATATCTTCTCATCGACAAGCCACGTCACCTCGTCGACGAGATTAATAGATAATTCGTCGACAAACTCCCCCTTCGTCGAAGAAATTTAGAGTTGCCCAAGTTGCAACGTCGTCGACGAACTCTAGTCTGCTGCCACCTTCCATTTCCCTCTTTCTTTAATATTTATATACCATTATTCCTCGGGTCATTACATTCTCCCCTCCTTACAAAATTTCGTTCTCAAAATTTACTATTCATATAATTCATCTTCCCTTAAAGAAAAATAGTCTACTTATTTTATTACTTACCCTCACTTATGGAGGAGGAATATCGTGATTACATTCCGAGTTCTGGGAGATTACATATATCAAAATAAAATTTCTCCCAAAACTAAAATACCACTTACTACTAAAGTATTACATGTACCTGAAAAAGAAACATTTATACGATTACTTACATTTCCTTATTTATGACTAAATTTCGTGGAACAACTGCGGGTACTTCTATCTAATTTATTCCTCGAGCTCCCAAGAAGTCTCTTCTACTGCATGATTCCTTTATAGAAATTTTACCAGAGGAATTTCTTATTACGTAGTTCATGTTCCTTTCTGTTCAGAATCTGCACTGATACCTCCTCATAGACTAGCGAATCACTGAGCTCTAACTCACCATAACTGATAATATGAGAAGGATCTAGGATGTATTTCCTCAACATAGATATGTGGAATACGTCGCGCATCTTGGATAGTGTAGGTGGCAAAGCTAGCCTATAGGCCATAGACCCCACTTTCTCTAATATCTCAAATGGACCGATAAACCTAGGGCTAAGTTTACCCTTTCTTCCAAATCTCATAACTTCTTTTAACGGAGCTATCTTCACAAATACATGATTCCCAATATCAAACTCCAAATTCCTACGGCGATTATCGGCATAACTCTTCTGTTGGCTCTAAGCTGCACTGATTCTATCTCTGATGAGGCGAATCTTATCGTACGCCTGCTGCACAAGCTCTATTCCCACAACTCGCCGCTCACCCATCTCGTCCCAATATAAAGGAGATCAACATATCCTACCATATAAAGCCTCAAATGGTGCCATACCAATACTGGCCTAAAAACTATTATTATACGCCGATTCCACCATCGACATGAACTGAGTTCAGCTACCCCCAAAATCTAATACATATGCTCGAAGCATATCTTCTAGTATCTGTATCATCCTCTCAGTCTGCCCATCTGACTATGGATGGAATGTCATGCTAAACAATAGCTGAAACCCTAAAGCTTCCTGCAAACTTCTCCAGAACCGTGACGTGAAACGCGGGTCTCGATCTGACACTATGGACACAGGCACTCCGTGAGAACAAACTATCTCCTGAATATAAATCTCTGCCAAATGGCCGAGGGAATAGCTGATCTTGATAGGGAGAAAATGGGCGGTCTTAGTCAATCGATCTACTATCACCCAAATTACATTCTGGCCATGCAATGTCGACGGCAACCCCGAAACAAAATTCATAGATATATGATCCCACTTCCACTCTGGGATGAATAGCGGTTGCAATTGACCCGCTGGCCTCTAGTGCTCAACTTTTACCTACTAGTATGTCAAGCACTAGGCTACATACTCGACAATCTCTCTCTTCATACAGATCCACCAATAAAAATCTCGTAGATCTCTATACATTTTTGTACTACCGGGATGAACTGTATATAAATATCTGTGAGCTTCCTCCAATATAGTCTTCTTGATCCCAGCATCAGCAGGAACACACGGTCTAGAATAGAACTGTAAAGCCCCAACATCTGAAATGCAAAATTCCTCTCCCTAGCCAGTCTGCACTTTATCTATCACCTCTACTAATTCTGGATCTTCCTTCTGAGCAGCTTTAATTATTTCCTATAGAGTAGGCTGTACTACTAAGCTGGCGATATATACTAAAGGATTAC
This sequence comes from Malania oleifera, assembly GCF_029873635.1. Classification (NCBI taxonomy): domain Eukaryota; kingdom Viridiplantae; phylum Streptophyta; class Magnoliopsida; order Santalales; family Ximeniaceae; genus Malania; species Malania oleifera. Next base: position 36,603,775 of record NC_080422.1, read on the forward strand.
CCTTGATCAATTCAATGTCGAGTCTCTTTAGATCCATCATGATCTGACGCTGGATCTCCATAGCTGCCAATGCTGATTCCCCATACTTCCTACTCAATGCATCAGCTACCACATTTGCTTTCCCTGGGTGGTAATTAATAGTACAATCAAAATCTTTAATTAACTCTAATCGCCTTCTCTGTCTCATATTCAGTTCCTTCTGGGTGAAGAAATATTTTAAGCTCTTGTGGTCAGAAAAAATCTCACACTGCTCGCCATACAGGTAATGCCTCTAAATCTTCAATGCGTGTACCACCGCAGCTAGTTCAAGATCATGGCTAGGGTAGTTTTTCTTATATTCTTTCAACTGTCTGGATGTATACGTCACTACCCTGCCATGCTGCATCAATACACAGCCAAGTCCTTTCAAGTACGCATCATTGTAAATAGTATAATCCTCACCCCCTAATGAGATGATCAGTACTAGTGCTATGACTAGCCTCTACTTCAATTCCTGAAAATTCTGCTCACAGCTATCGTCCCATACAAATCTGACATTCTTCCTAGTTAGTCGTGTCAGAGGCCCTAATAAAGTTGAGAATCCCTCAACAAAATAACGGTAATATCTAGCTAACCCCAAGAAACTCCTAATCTCCTAGACGTTCCTTGGTCTAGCCCAATTCACTATAGCATCAATCTTACCGGGATCCACAGAAATTCCATTTCCTGAGATAACATGTCCCAAAAACATAACTTTCTCGAGCCAGAAGTCGTATTTGCTGAATTTTGCATACAACTTCTTCTCCTTGAGCATTTGCAAAACCTGCCTCAAATGTATCTCGTGCTCCTTATAGTTCCTTGAATAAACCAGTACATCATCAATAAAAACAACCACAAACTGATCTAGATATAGATGAAAAATCTTATTCATCAAATCCATAAATATCGCAGGAGCATTTTTCATTCCAAATGGCATAAAAAGGAACTCGTAATGCCCATACCTAGTCCTGAAAGCCATCTTCGATACATCTTCTGCTCTTACCTTTACTTGATGGTAGCCTGACCTGAGATCGATCTTAGAATATACTCGTGTACCCAGGAGTTAGTCAAATAAATCATCAATACGAGGTAGAGGATACTTGATCTTTACAAATAGTACTGGAGCTCCCCATGGAGATACACTAGGTCATATGAAGCCCTTATCAAGCAAATCCTACAACTGATCTTTCAGTTCTGCCAACTCTATTGGGGCCATTCGGTACGGTGTTTTAGAGATCGGTGTTGTACCTGGAAGTAGATCAATGGGAAAATCTACCTCACGATCAGGTGGCAAACCTAGTAATTCATCTGGAAACATATCAGTAAACTCATTTACTACTGGTGTACTGGTGAGCTTCACTTCATTCCCTATTGTTTCCTTCACGAAAGCCACGAATCCCTGACAACCACTCAAGAGCAGTCTCCTCACCTGAACAACTAAAACCATCTAAGGTAGAGATTGCATTCGTGACCCTATAAATTTGAATTCTAGTCTTCCTGAAAGTCTAAAAATTACTTCTCTTGCATGGTAGTCTATACTGGCAAAATTAGCTACTAGACAATTCATACCGAAAATAATATCAAACCTATGCATGTCTAGCACTACCAAATCAGCAGATAAAATCCTCCTCTGAACCTCAACTGAACAACCACAGAGGACCCTACTACATCTCACCGCTGACCCAGTCGGTGTAGCCACTAATAATTCAACATCTAATGATTGTGTTTTAGCCCTACACAGTTTAACACACTCCACAGATACAAACGAGTGTGTATCCCCTGAGTCAAATAGTGCAATAAGTTTAAATGAAAACATATTAACCGTACCTGTCACCACGTCGCCGGCTGTCTCAGCATCACCCGACATCGGAACAAAAATCCTGGCTGGAGCCATATTCCTCTGCTGGCCTCCACGTGGCGCCTGGTAGCCTCCTTGAGCAGGTCTAGGAGTAGGAGCAACACCAATCTGAGCTTGATAATCCCTCGTCATATGCCCCGGCTCCCCACACCTATAGCAAACACCTCGCCCGGCACGACACTCCCCCAAGTGTCTCTTCCCACAAGACGGGTAAGCTAGAGATGGCCGCATACCCTGGAAACCGTGATTCCTGATCTCCTGCCTCCGATCTCTGTAGTAGCCACCTCTCTTTCATGAACCACGGCCGACTCCTTGCTGGGATCTAGAAGGTGTGGATCTCTTCTTCTATTTCTGCTCCTCAGCCTCCAACCGCTCTCTAATCTCTGCTAAAGTGGCTCTATCCACCAGTTCAGCAAAATCCTACAACTTCAGAATCGACACCTGCTAATATATTTCTCTCCTCAAGCCTTTTTCAAACTACCATACCTTCTTTGCTTCATCTGGTATGATGTACGGGGCGAAGCGAGATAATTCAATGAGCCTCACCGCGTACTGCTGCATTGTCTGCTATCCCTGCTTCAGATTCAGGAACTCCTCTACCTTAACTTCCTTAGACAAGGCTAGAAAATACTGGTCGAAGAATGTCTCCTTAAACTGATCTCATGTCATCTCCATAGGTACTGTCCTCTACGGCTCTAAGAGTTTCACCGCCATCCACCATCTCTCGGCCTCTCCAATCAATCTGTAGGTAGCAAATAGCAGCCTCTGCTCCTCTGAACACTGCAGCACTACAAATATTTTGTCTATCTCCTGCACCCAGTTTTCAGTGACTACAGGATCTATTCCCCTTGAGAAAGATGGAGGATTCATCTTTAAGAATTTCTCTATCAAGCTACCATGGCCTGCCGATGGACCACTATGTTCCCTTGAACTCCTAGCAATTTCAACCATAACTTGCAGTGCCACGCTGTATAAGACTGCATCCGAATCACCACACACAGCGCCTGAGGATCCGACACCCTCATTTCCACTAGCATGGGCACTACTGCCACTAGGGTCCATCTTGAAAAACAAATAACTTAACTCAGAACCCCTTCACTATACATATCACCCAACCAATATAATATACACTCTTAATTAATTCATCTCTCCTGATCTTAATTCAAGGTTCAATCCTGCAACCTAGATATCCAATCCGACGATAGTTTACCATGACTTTCCTAAAATTGTCACCCCCAGAAAATCACACAAAACACCACGGAAGTCCTACATCTAGACTAGAAAACCACACTTCAAATCCCCTCATCCTATACTCTGGTATTATTACTGCTGCATTCTAGAGTCTACAAAACCTGGTATCCTAGGCTCTGATACAAAACTGTGACGACCTGCTTAAATATTCATATAATAAAACATAATTAAAAATAAAGTCAACCCGAACCCGTGGGTAACGGGGACACCTATCTTACGCAGCGGAACCTAGGCAGCAATAAATGTAAATCACAAAATCATAACCACAAAATACATAATATCAGAGTCAAGCATATCTTAAAATATTGTGTTTATATACCATCTCCCAAAACTACAAAAAAACATCTCTAGGATCCCACATCCAAAACTTTTGATCCTAGTTCAAACTTACCCTCCTAGCGGGGTAACTCAATAAACTCAACGGTAGCCATGCTCCGCCAGTCTTTCTGGGTTTCCTAAAAATCATTTAATATTCAGAGGTGAAACACCTCTCAGCAAAGGAAAATAAACTAAATACAGTTGTGTGGCAACATGAACATTTAATGTAATTATACATATACAGTACATTTCATATATTTGTAAACATTCATCATAATATACCGAATCATCATATACTTTCGTATTTTCTAATAAATCATATCGTTCATAAAATGTTTGTTATAACTAATAATATTGAAAACATAACCAGGATGAATAACTAGCTGGTGTCATGTATTACCCCCTATGACGGGTTGTGCAGCCCAAAGGCGAGACCCGATAATGGCTGGCCGACCACTACCAAGTCAAAAATGTCTATAAGTACGATGGGCCCACCGCACCTTAGTCCGGACTACCAGGTGGACGTCTACAACTTTACACTGAAAGCCACATCAACTATCTATCTCCCATCCCCTCATGGGGTGGTTAGTACCAATTTGAACATAGATATCTTATCTATATAACTACAGTATTGTGCTCCTAAAACTGAACTAAACTAACATCCGGGTTCTGATAACATATAATACATGATAATATAACGTTTAACATAAAGGAATTGATAGCATTTTCTATAATTTCATAAATACGTCCTCACGCCGAACATTTCATAAATATGGCTCGCACTGATCATTTTGTAAATACGGCCTCTTGCCAAACATTTCATAAAAACGGCCTCGCACCGAACATTTCATAAAAACGGCCTCGCGCCGAACATTTCATAAATACGGTATCGCGCCGAACATTTCATAAATACTATTCTGAATAAATAAATCAATTATCATGTATTTTCGAAATCATAATGTACTGTATTATTTCATAATTCCTAAAAACATGCTTTACTCGTAAAATTGCTATAACATAATACTTGGCACGTAAAATAATGTTCATGCCACACAATGCTAAGTAAAATCATTCATTTCATTCTAAAATTACATTTCCCGCAGTATTTTCCCAAATATGCATTTTCTCAATAATATTCAAATATATCACATGTTTTCCTGAAAATTAATTTGCTGATAAATAATACTAATTTGCATGCAAAAGTAACTTTTTTAGTTTATTCCCTTATCTGACACTGGAAAGAAACCCCCTAAAATTTTCGGTCCTGCACTCGCAGGGTTCCTCGTTTAACTCCCTGAAAACAATAACTCTCATAACTAAAATCCAATATTTTCACTTGAGTATCATTTCCTATAACTGCAAAAAAATCAAATTTGACATAAAAAGTCTTCCCTCAATTCAGGGATGAATTTCAACTCGCTTCCACCAACGATTCGCTCCGGTAGCTTTAGAGAGAACTTCCCTAGGAGCGTCATGGTGGCCTCAGATCATTGATCTGGCAAACGACGGAGCCGAAATCGAAGAGAGAAGAGAGAGAAACCATAGAGGAGAGAGAGAGAGAGAGAGAGAGAGAGAGAGAGAGAGAGAGAGAGAGAGAGAGAGTGTGTGTGTGTGTGATTTTTCCTAATTTTCTGCGTTTAAACCTGAATTTCACACTATTTATACTAGTAACTTCATCGACGAGCCACGTCACCTCGTCGATGAGGTCAATAAGAAATTCATCGACGAGCTTTCTCCTTCGTCGACGAACTTTAGAGTCACCCCAAATATCCTCTCGGTATCTTCTTGAACCTCGTTGAAGAGATTAATAGATAATTCATCGACGAACTCCCCCTTCGTCGACGAAATTTAGAGTTGCCCAAGTTGCCACGTAGTTTGCTGCCACCTTCCATTTTCCTCTCTCTTTAATATTTAAATACCATTATTCCTCGGGTCATTACACCACGTCATACCCAATGGACCAACTCTCTGCTTCTCAAGCAAACTCACCGTAGTCCACCAATGCCCGACCTCTCTAGACAGTTGGAAAGTAGCAAAAATGACTCTCTGCCTACCTGTGCAGTGGAAGACTTCCAAAATCCTCTCAATCTTCGTGACCCAGTCCTCTGCTATAATCAGATTGGGTCCTCCTGAAAATGACAGAAGGTGCATAAGTGTGAACCTCTCGATGGTACACCCCGCATCGATAGGAGAGCTCTCGCATCTTTAAACACTCTGTCTGATCTCTCGTATATCCTGTCTCGTCAAACCTCGTGGCATGGAAGGAGAATCATCACTCATAGTCCCCTTGGAGCCACTATCCAAGTTGTTATCCTTGGGCTCCATTCTGAAAACAGAATATGAATCAGTTAGAATTCCTATATCGTACACAGTTAACACAATAATTAGAACTAATCATGTCAACTACCACTCTAACGGGTCCAGGTCTGTCCTATCACACTGACACGAATCCATCAATGGTTTGCCATGATCTTTCTAAAATTGTCATTCTAGGAAGGACACAAAACACCACCAACGAGTCCCTGTCTAGCAACAACACAATCCTCGACCTACTCTACCCATTTCCTACATCCTATACTCTGATATGTACACATAAATACACCTAACCAAGTCTACAAGACCTAACAACCTAGTTAGCTCTGATACCAAGTAGTCACGCCCAGAACCTGGCGATGGGTCCCAAGTGTGAAAATAGTAACCTAACATGTCTCTGTATCAATTAAACATATATGATACAATACCAGAAAAGGGTCCAACCCCGTGGGGTATACGGAAACCCTATAAAACATACACATACACATCCATACTCATCAAATACATAGCGAAAACTATTCAATCTATCCATATAACATACCATACCAGAGTCTATACAACACAAGGATATATGTTCCCATAATTACAAAACAAACTCCGGGTATCTACAAAAACCATCACGACAACCCGGTTACAAAACTCATACCTATCCAGGCACTAACTGTAGCTCAACGACACCCCCGCTTCCGGATGCTAGGATGTTAGTTTCGACTACCCGAAGGATCTGAAAACATTTGTATATACATTCGGGGTGAGACTCCTCTTAGTAAGGAAGAAAGCAAGTTATATCAGTGTGTGGCATATCTTAGTAAGGAAGAAAGCAAGTTATATCAGTGTGTGGCATACCAGTGTTATTTTACGTAAAACATAACACCATACAATACGATACAGTTTCGAAACATTTCCATACAGTTTCATACAGTTCTATATAGTTCCAATATTTTCACAAATCCATTCCAGTACATACGATACCCAAACATACAGTCAGTGTTGTCACACTCAAACAACTGAAACCTTGTGATAACCGAAGCCTCACAATGGTACGTCGCCAATACGGTGTAGCTCACACCCATCGGTGACCAGCCAAAACACACTGATGATATTTTACACCCTCAGATATAGAGCTGGACACTCTCGCCCATGGTAATGAACCGGTACATGTCGCAGCGTACGGTAATTAGCCGCCACTTAGCTGCTTCAACGTACAGTAATTAGCTGCCACTAGCTGATTTCACAAAACCTGGAATCATTTTAGAACTCATGTTCCTATACTCATCAGCATACGGTAATTAGCCGGCTCTAGCTATTTTACAAAATTCCTGGAACAATTACATACGACCATACATTCCACACTTATTTGATATACCATAATCATATCGTTTTCCAACTCAAGCATACAATTTTATACAAATAGGGATACGGTCACCTCAATAATACAGTTTAAATACCACATACAATTTTCCAAACAAAGTAGAGATAATACTCAAAAATCTTATTTTTTTCGAAAACTGTAACCCGAAAATCCCATATTTACTCCATAGATTTCCCCAAATAAGTAGTCAAAACATAAATACGAACGTAACTTACAAGTTTACCAATCTCGATTTCAAAAATAAACTGATATAAACTGAATCCCTTTACCTTAACCTAAAATCGAACCACGAACTCTACGGTCCCCAAAACTACGAACCGAGACACCAAAACCTAAACAACGCAGAACAATACTTCCTTACAATTTGTACTACTACATATATTTTGAAACATAATAGAAATTGAGCCTTACCTCGATTTTGGACCAAAACCCAAAACTGCTCGAAACGAGATTTCGATCCACTATTCACAAAGAGAATCCTGCCATGATCTACGCGGTAACGTCGAATTTACGAATCAGGAAATGAACAACGAAGAAATCTAGAAAGAGAGAGTGGTCTTCAAGTTTTAGAGAGAGAGAGAGGGAGAGGATTTTTTTTATATTTCTTAGTGATTAAGCAATGGAAACTGATATTTATAGCCTTTGACTAGGCCACCCTCGTCAATGAAATGGCGTCCTCATCGATGAGACATTGAAGACATCTGGTCGACGAGATGGTGACCTCGTCGACGAACTTGGGATTCCTGGTTTCCCAAAATCTCTCTGCTTCTCCTCATCGACAAGCAACACATGGACTTCGTTGACGAACACTAGCTTCGTCGACAAACTCTACTCAATTACCATTTTACCCTTCTTTTATATAATTAATCCATATATCATGGTTCAGGTTCTTACACGCTGTCCGCTCAAGTTCTCCCTCTCAGTTATCTTCGTTTCTAGCGATATCCCTCAGCTTCATTTCCGACGATACCTATTAGCTCTCCTAGTTCTTGAAGCAGTTCTCCCGTCTCTCTCCTTTTTTCATCTATATCTTATTTTCTTCGGTGTGTTATCATTGCCGCTCTCGCATGAACATAGTCCTTGGCTGCATCTCTATTTTTTTGGCATCTCTCTCGACTCTCTGTATCTCAATCAATGACCGTCATTAAGCCCTTTGACGGATTACCATCTCTCTCAGTTTGCGGCGCCTGCTGTCTCTCAGTCACGGCCCTCATATATCCAGCTCATTAGTTCGTCTTCTCTGGCTGTCTCTGTCAGCTCTTCGATTTCTCGTCTCCGGCGCTCGTTGTTTTTTCAGTATCTATTTTTCGATCATCTTTTCAGGCTTCTCTAGATCATTCCGTTCTAGCGTCACTCCCTGCTCTCTTTGCTCTCAGTGCAACTCTAGCGCTTACTATTTTGGCTGTCTTGTAGGCACAGCAGCGTCATTGCTTGGATTTCTTGATTACGAGCTTCCTTCAACAGTCGTTTCTCATGAGCCTTAGCTGTCTCAAAGTCATTTCTCTTCAATGGTTATTTCCACGAAGGGTAGCTCAGATATAGACTCAGCACGATCAAGCGAATTCTCAATAAGTTCTCTCATAGTAGTGTAAAGGAAATTCCCAGGATATTCGAATCTAGCACTGTTCTTATTCTCTGCAAAGAACTTGATTCAACTCTAGTGAACGAAAAAATTGAATTAAGCTCTTCTTTGGAAAATTTTTTGTGGTTGATCGTCTCCGGGTATCCCTCAAGCCTCCGATCATCTTCTCCGGTATCTATTCAGTTTTTTCACTCGTCAGTGGCATTCCTTGTCTCAGTTTCAGCTCGCCTTAGTGGTCTTAACACTCTAAGGACACTTTCGACTTCTCTAATTAAACTCGAAGATTATCAAATGGAAGGTTTATATTTTTGGTCATTGAAAAGATTGGATTTGACCCGATTCAGTGGTTTGATTCATCTGAACTAATCTGACATTATGGAAGCATCTGATTCTTCAATGGCTACAAATATTGTCACAGATTCTTCAACCTTTTCTGAGATTGTTATCCTTGGTCTCACCAACGAACGATACCATCAACTCTTGGATATTCTATCACCCTTGAACACCAACTCTGCCAATTTTGCTGGTAATCTTGCCTCTTGCCTCTTGCCATTCTACTTCTCTTTCTAATACTAAATGGGTTGTTGATTTAGGTGCCTCCAATCATATGACTTCCAATTTGTCTTCTCCTGATAATATTCAACTTCTCAATCAAACATGCCCCATTAAGCTTCCCAATAGTGACATTGTTCCTATAACTCATACCGGCACTATGTGGTTTTCTTCTAATTTCTCTTTTTCTAATGTTCTTTATGTGCCTTCATTTAAATTTAATTTATCGTCCATCAGCAAACTTACCACTGATCTCAATTGTGTTGTTATATTTTTTCCTACCTTTTGTGTCTTTCAGGACCTATCAACGAGGAGGCTGATTGGAACATGTGAAGTACGGGATGAGTTTTACCACTATAAACCCCCCTCTGCCTCAGTTTTCCACTCTCAACGTGATTCTGACACTACTTTTTGGCACCAACATCTTGGTCACCCTTCTATTTTATGTATTCCGAAAACCTTAAATATTTCTTCTTCTCGTTTACCTTATGATGTTTGTGTTAGAGCAAAGCACACTCGTTTACCTTTTTCTTTGAATACAAATAAGAGCACATTTTGTTTTAATCAGATTTATTGTGATATATGAGATGGTTATTCTACAGCTTCACTTTTTGGTGCACATTATTTTTTAACAATCGTGGATGATTACTCACGTGCTACATGGGTCTATTTTATGTGCATGAAATTTGATACTTTCACTTGCCTTAAGAATTTTTTTGTCATGGTTAAAAATCAGTTCAATTGCACTGTTAAGCACATGTGCACTGATAATGGTCAAAAATTTCCGTTCACTCGACTTCAAACCTTTTTGCATGATCAAGGCATTTTTCATGAGTGCACATGTGTGGAGACACCTCAACAAAATGGTGTTGCCAAGCATAAACATTGTCATCTTCTTAATGTGGCTCGGTGTTTACTTTTTCAAACTAATCTTCCCATCTCTTTTTGGGGTGAATGCATTCTCATAGCCACTTATTTAATTAACTGCACTTCTTCACCCAGCCTCAATCATAAGTCCCCTAAACTTCTTTTTCAGAAACCACCATCATATACCCACTTGCGAGTGTTTAGGTGCTTGTGTTATGCCTAAACTGCTCATCAACACCGCGATAAATTCTCTCACCGTGCTCTTCGATGTGTTTTCTTAGGTTATCCTACTCATCATAAGGCTTATCGTGTTTACGATTTTGAAAACAAAAAAAATTTTCATCACCCGTGATGTCACTTTTGAAGAAAATGTTTCTCCCTATCATCTCATCTCTCTAACTCTTACATCTTCTCAAGTCCTTCCTCTTCTTATTCTTGATATACATCCTTCCTACATTTTACCTCCTCTACCAACCATATTGTTAGAAAAGGTGTATTCCCAAGAAGGGGGGGGGGGGGACGAATTGGAATTTTAAACTTTCTTCCTAAGTTCAACTAATCCTATAATTAGTATTGCACAAACCTAGGGTCTTTCTATGCAATTCCAAATGCGTAGATAAAAATGATGTGGAAATTAAATCAAATGCATCATTCACACCATAACATACATGTGCGGTAAATATAAAGTACATAAATATAAACAAGGCACACAATATGTTATTGAGGTTCGGCCAACTGTGCCTACGTCCCCGCCTCTAGCTCACAAGCCAGAGGATTCCACTAATAGCTCACTTAAGGGTGGAGTGGCACAGTTTACAATCAGGTCAAATTAACACAGGGCTAACCTCAACCTTAACCAGGTCAATTAGCAGGGTTGACCTCAACCTACACGCCTTAACAGGACGACGCACCTAGCTTTCTTAACCGGGTCTAAGCCAATCTGGGACTATTCCAGGATTAGTCTCCCTCTTCAGGCATGTGCCTAGATATATAACAAATGTGTATATAATTAGATTGTACAGTGATTGTGCTTTCGTGTAAAGCAGATATGTACCCAAATGCACGCAATAACATACACCACAATATGATTCAATATGTAAGCTCAATGTGGTCTAGATGGTTCAACTCTCAAAAGTATTTTCTATCAGTGTAATGCGTACGTGAGAGTGTCAAACAAGCAATCTTTGTATCATAAGATATTCAGCAAATAAGTTCACACAAAGATGTCGAGTCTCAAGTATTTCAATTAGCAAGATATCTTAAGCATATAAGTATCAAATGATGTATATGCTTGGTTTGCAAAAGATGTGTAGTCTTTGTATTCAGCAAATAATATATAAGTGAAAGAATATTGTAACAAAGATCACTATTACAAACACAAATATCTTTTCACAAATGTATCAATATAAATCACACAAGATATTTGAGTATATTTTGAAAATGATTTTGCAACCCAAAAACAAATACAAGCTTCCTAAGATATTGCAACATAAATGCAATACTCAGAAACTTAACCAAGTCTTCTTAGGATAGGCTTATTAGCAAAAGCCCCCTAAGAACACTTAGGTTTAGCCCTCGTAAAAATCGAATCAATCAATCAAGTGTGTGAGAGCAAACCTATTTAGATTAGCACTCAATCAACTTACAAAGGGTTTAATCAGTATGAGAATGTAAGTATGAGTGTAGGAGGCTCAAATATGAGTATTATAAGATTTGGAAATTTCAGAGAATTTCTCCTAATTAAAGTGGTTAATTCATGCTAATTTTCTCAAATGATCTCATATATATAGACATAGGAGAAAATATGACTGTTGGGGACCTATTGGGTATTATTATGGAAGTTTAATGATGTTTAAAGCATTTTAACCCTGTTTAAAAAATATTTATCCGCGATAAAAATCAGGGCAACCCGAGAGGTCTGGTCGACCAGGACTCAAATGGTTCGGTCGACTAGGAGGTTTTTGAACTGAGGGCTCGGTTGACCGAAAGTGGGCGATTTCCCAAATTTTTGAGGTTCGGTTGACCAAGCCATTTTGAATTGGCTGGTTCGATCGACCAGACCACTGGGATTTCTCTCGAGAACCCTCGGTCGACTAGGTAGTTGGAGTACAAAATTGGCTCGATCGACCAAATGGTCAAAATGTTGACCTAGGGAGGTTTCGATCGACCGGGGCTTTTTGAACTACTTGGTTCGGTCGACCAGGTGGTCAAACTGTTGACCATAGAGGGTTTCGGTCGATTGGGGCTTTTTGAACAATTCTGGTTCAGTCGACCAGGGCCTTGGTCAATCAGTTGACCTAGGGAGGTTTCGGTCAACCAGGCCAAAATGAACTGACTTGGCTGGTCGACCGAAAGTGCACCATGTGTGCATTTCGGTCCCGTTTCAAAACATACAAACCTTGTTCAAGTGCCTAACAAACATATGTGTAAATGTGTGTGTCCTAGGATCACTTGAGGTCCAATTTGAAGACACCAAAAAAGTCTGATGTCGGTCGACCGAAGGGTAAGCCCTAAGGTCTTTCTATGGTCATTTTTGGTTTGTATCTAGTTTGAGCTTACAAAATAAATCATACATGTGATGTGTGTGCTTATTACAAACCGGATACCCTAATTACTATTATAGAAAAATTTCACTACAAAAATATTACAATCAAGAACATAAATTTATCTTCAAGTTTTACTTGCTTTGTGCACATCCCGATCTTAACATTCTTAGTTCCTGCACAAAAACTCAAACACTCATTAAATACAATGAGTATTTGTCATAATCAAAACCTGGCGTGACCAATAAGGTCAACACATACCTAACCCTAGCCCTTCATCTCTCCCTCCTTCTCCCTTGGTCTCCTCCCCGACACCCCCACGCTCACCCCCTTCCCCACCACCCCCTCCACCCATCTCTTCACGGCCCAAACGAGTTGTCACATATCCCTCTTACTTGGCTGATTATATCTGCCCTACTTTACCAAAATCCTCCATGACTTTATAAGTTTCAAGATTAATATCTATCCAGTCCCACATCATCTCTGTGAGCAGTTCCAAAGCTAGTATAAGATCCTCTTAACTCTCTCTTCTTAACACTTAGGTTTTGAGGATGAGTTCTCTAACATGGTATCAGAGCTGGGCCTTGAGCTGCTTAGCTCCTTTGTGGGCTGGACTTCTCCTCGCCACATTTCCCCCATGGGCTCTTGTCGCCTTATTTCTCTCATGGGTTTGAGGGAGAGTATTAATGTCCATCCAGTTCTACATCATTTCTGTGAGTAGTTCCAAAGCCAGTATAAGATCCTCTTAGCTCACTCTCCTTAACACCTAGGTTTTGAGAATTAGTTCTCCAACACTAGAAACAACAAATATGTTAATATCATTAAAACATATTAAACATGATTATGTAACCATCAAAACTAACAGATTTATTTAAGTTATCAATTTTCTATTTTTGTTATTATTTTTCTATTTTAAGAAAAAAATTTAAAAGTCACATTTTATAATTTTTTTTTTATTTGAGCAATCTATTGTCAGAATACTTTAATATTCAAAAATATTTTTTTTTGAAATAAATCATTCATTTTATATGTAAATTTTTATTAAAATGAAAATGAAATGATTAAGTGAATTTATAAAATTTATAAAAAGTTGAAAAGAATAATAAATTCAAAGAACAAATTATTTTTACAAATATTTTTAAACTTGTATTCTTTCTTGTATTTTTATTGTTTCAATTATGCTTTTTAGCTTTTATTTGGTTCAAATAAAAAAAATGAACATTCTATCAATCAAGTTTATAATTACTTTTTCCAAAAAATATATAGATATATATTAGGTTAAAAAATATTGACCTTTTCTGAAATTTGACAAAAAGGCACATACTTCTTTTGAAGTTTTAAGAAAACGCAAAAGCCTAGGGATTTCAAAATTTCCACATACTTATCTTGAAATTTGGGAAAACAAAAAATTAGAGTTATAATTGTCCTAAAAATCAAATATCAAAGATGTTTGTGTGGTTTCTAAAATCTCATGAGAAGTCAGTTAAAATTTTAAAACCTTTTAATAGGTATTTATCTTTTTGTCAAACGTAGAAGAGGTTAATATTTGTGCTCAAAATATTAATTAAGTGCATTGCTAATTTTTAATTTTGTTTTTAACTGTAGTTTATGTCTTCAAATTTTTAATAGTGACTCCTGAAGGTCTCTTAACGGTTCTTTAAACTCAATACAACAAGCTGGCTCAGTATCAAGGTCTATTAGAATAACAAAATTTGTTTCAACTTCTTTACTCTTTATATATATATATATATATAGTCATAAATCAGCATAACAACACATACTTGCACTATAATACCGAAATTTCGTCCATTTAAATTGATCCAACGGCTGAGGGAAAAGGTAAAAGATTAAAAACACAAATTTAAAAAATTAAAACTAAATTGTCTTTTTGCAATTATTTTGAAATATTGAAATAAAAAATAAAATCTATTTTGTATAACTAAACAAACTCTTACACCATCCTCCAGTCCAAAACCTTTACCCCAGGCCCATCTTTTTATTGGTCTGGGCTCTAGTTAAACCACAAGCCCAGCCCAACTCGAACTCCTCGCTTCCCCAACGCTCCAGAACTCTCTCTCTCTCTCTCTAGAATTCACTGGTGGCCTCCGTTCTCCGCCTTTCTTAGTGGCTGACTCACCTTTTTCCTTCCCGCCAAATTCCAAAAACATCTGGAAGTTTCTCCATTCCCTCGAAAAACCCCTATATATACACATATACTCAACCTCCAATTTCCAACCCAGAACAAATCGAATCGAATACTGTGATTTCCAAATCATCTCAGCTTAAGCATTCTAAAACCCACTCAAATTATTTGCTCTGTTTTTCAAGTTCTTTGAAGTTTCTTGCAGAAGCTCCATCAATGGCGTCAAAATCTCAGGGAAAGGCCATTGGAATCGACCTCGGCACCACCTACAGCTGCGTGGGGGTATGGCAGAACGACCGCGTAGAGATCATACCCAATGACCAGGGCAACAGGACAACCCCTTCCTACGTCGCCTTCACCGACACCGAACGCTTGATCGGCGACGCAGCCAAGAACCAAGTCGCCTTGAACCCCTCCAACACCGTCTTCGACGCCAAGCGCCTCATCGGCCGCCGATTCTCGGACCCCTCGGTGCAGAGCGACATGAAGCTCTGGCCGTTCAAGGTAGTCGCAGGCCCCGGCGACAAGCCCATGATCGTCGTCACTTACAAAGGCGAGGAGAAGAAGTTCGCCGCCGAGGAGATTTCTTCCATGGTGCTCACCAAGATGAAGGAGATCGCCGAGACCTTCATGGGTCAAGCCGTGAAGAACGCCGTCATCACCGTTCCAGCGTACTTCAACGATTCGCAGCGGCAGGCGACGAAGGACGCCGGTTCCATTGCGGGACTTAATGTGATGAGAATCATCAACGAGCCGACGGCGGCCGCAATCGCTTACGGTTTGGACAAGAAGGCGTCGAGGTCCGGCGAGCATAACGTGCTAATTTTCGACCTCGGCGGCGGAACTTTCGACGTTTCTCTGCTTACGATCGAAGAGGGGATTTTTGAGGTGAAGGCCACCGCCGGAGATACCCATCTCGGAGGCGAAGATTTTGACAACAGACTTGTGAATCATTTTGTTGCGGAATTCAAGAGAAAGTATAGAAAGGACATAAGCGGAAATGCAAGAGCTCTGAGGCGGCTGAGGACGGCGTGCGAGAGAGCGAAGAGGACGCTGTCATCAACGGCGCAAACCTCCATTGAAATTGATTCGCTCTATGAAGGTATCGATTTCTACTCCACACTAACCAGAGCACGGTTCGAAGAATTGAACATGGATTTGTTCAGGAAATGTATGGATCCCGTGGAGAAATGCCTTCGGGACTCGAAGATCGATAAGAGTCAGGTTCACGAAATCGTCCTCGTCGGTGGGTCGACGAGAATCCCCAAAGTTCAGCAGCTCTTGCAAGATTTCTTTAACGGCAAGGAACTCTGCAAGAGCATTAATCCCGACGAGGCCGTCGCGTACGGCGCTGCGGTTCAAGCGGCGATTCTGAGCGGCGACGCGAACCAGAAGGTCCAAGACTTGCTTCTGCTCGACGTCGCGCCTCTCAGCCTCGGAATCGAAACCGCCGGCGGCGTGATGACGGTTCTGATCCCGAGAAACACGACGATCCCGACCAAGAAGGAGCAGATCTTCTCCACTTATTCCGACAATCAGCCCGGAGTACTAATTCAGGTGTTTGAAGGGGAGAGGGCTCGAACTAAAGACAATAATCTTCTGGGGAAGTTCGAGCTCACAGGAATCCCGCCGGCGCCGAGAGGTGTTCCCCAGATCAACGTTTGTTTTGACATCGACGCGAACGGAATCTTGAATGTGTCAGCCGAGGACAAGACGGCGGGGGTGAAGAACACGATTACGATTACCAACGACAAGGGGAGGCTGAGCAAGGGTGAGATTGAAAAATTGGTGAAGGATGCAGAGAAGTATAAGGCGGAAGACGAGGAAGTGAAGAAGAAGGTGGAAGCGAAAAACTCCCTTGAAAACTACGCGTATAATATGAGGAACACCATCAAGGACGAGAACAGCGCCGGAAAATTGAATCCAGCGGAGAAGCAGAAGATTGAGAAGGCTGTACAGGACACGATCGAGTGGTTGGAGAGGAATCAGTTGGCGGAAGTGGAGGAGTTTGAGGATAAGTTGAAGGAGTTGGAGGGGCTGTGCAATCCAATTATAGCGAAAATGTATCAGGGCGGCGGCGGAGACATGCCCGGTGCTGGGGCTGGTCCGAAGATCGAAGAGGTTGATTGAGTTGAACTGGAGCATTTAATTCCATGGGTCCATTAGCAGTTCAGCGTTGGGATTCATGATAGCTCTGTTTTGGCTTTGTCTTTTTAGTTGTGGTTTGTGGGTTCTAAATGGTTGGGGATTTGAAGAAGAGTATAAGGGCAAAGATGTAAATCAACCAAAGAATATAAGGGCAAAGATGTAAATCTACCACTTTTTGCCTTGCTTTTTTGTGTGATAAAATTGAAATAATAGAGTCTACCATATATGCTTCTTGAGTTTTGTCTCCGCGTGAGGTATTTTTTATTTTATTTTATTATCTTTTTGGTGTTTATTTTTTTAATTAATATTTTTATTATTTTATTTTCAGTATTATAAATAATTTTTAAATTAAATAGTTGTAGATATTTGCATATTTGATACAGCACTCTAAATATATATTTGATATAAGTAATTGTAACTTAACCATAATGTTATAGTATTTTTATATCATTAGTAATTTTAATTTAATTAAAATTTTAAACAAATTAAAGTGTGAGACCCCGCTGAAAAAAAGAAAATAAAAAATGGCATAATAACCAATAAAGCTTCCAACTATATTATAATATTTTTCTTTAATATTATTGTTAGTATAATGTTCCTAAGTTACCCTTTGTATATTTCCTAAGTTACCTTTATACTATTGTATACTTCCTAAGTTACCCTTGTATACCCTGCCTCCTTTAGTTATAAAGTCTTGTACACTGGTAATAAGAAATTAGACAAAGAGTTTCTCTTTTAATGTGATATCAGAGCCTAGGGTACTTTAATTTTTTATTCTTGCCGTCGTCGTCCTCTCCAGCTCTCCTTCACTAATGTTGCTCGTCCTATCGAGATTATTTTGAATGACTTCAACTACAATGCGTGGGCTCAACAAATATCTATTTTTTTGATTGGTTGACGATTATGATGTTTTGTCATTGGAACAAAACCAAAACTGTCACGCAATCCACAGAGGAGTTTGATGAGGCTCTTGATGAATGGGAAAATACTGTAAGATCATTTCCTGATTTATTAATACCTTAATTCCTACTATTCAAAATCTACTTCCTAAGTTTCATAATATCAAATTTGCTTGAGATTTTTTAGTTAAACGATACAACTGTGGCAATGATGCTACTCTCGAGTTTCAGTTGAAAATTAAGCTTTCTCTGATGCATTAGGAACTTGGACAGTCTATTGCCGAGTTTCATGCTCAGGTTGGTGGCATTTGTGATCAGCTTTCTCATGCTGACCTTGCTTTTTCTAATGAGCAATCAATTAAGCTTTTTGTTGCATATTAAGATTGTTGTTAGTTCTTATATTTTATGATGCATATTTGAGATGAATTTGAAAATACTCGAACTTCTTTGTTACATCGATCTCCTCTTCCTACACTTGAGGTTGCTCTTGCGGAACTCATTTCTGAGGAGACACGACAATAGACTCGTCGGGTTCATTCTACCCATATGATTTTAGCTACTGCTCCATCTAGCTCCTCTACTCTTGCTGCGGTTGATGCTTCTCCTAGACCATGTCGTTTCAATGGTCAGTGCCACTATTGTAAGGAAGAAAGTCATCGTATTTTCGATTGTCCTATGAAGAAGGCCAAGGATTCTAGGAATGCTCTTAAGGCTAAGACATCTTCCTCTTCCAGGCCTGTTGCTGCTGTCTCCACTAGCTCCTCAATTTCTGCTCCATCTTCTGCACCTCCTTTGTCGTCTCTTTCTGTAGCTTACCTTAAGACAATTATCACTCAGGTTCTCTCCCACACTTCAACTGCCTTATCAGTCTCCATAGGTATCTCTACACCTTGGTTTATTGATTCTGCATGTTGCAATCATATGATCTCTAATTCCTCTTTAGTGACGCATAAGTAGTCTTTAAACCATGTTCCTTTAATTTATACTGCTGATGGTTCACATATGTCTATTAGTCATCTTGGTCATGTTTCTACTCCTGTTTTTTCTGTCTCTAACACATATGTTGTGCCTAATTTGTCTCTCAATCTCCTTTCTGTTGGTCAACTTGTTTGAAATTAGGAATAACTTCCCAAGAGGAGGTGGGGGGGGGGGGTGAATTGAACTTTTAAAAAATTTCTTTTAATTCCTTTATAGAATTCTTAAACTTTTTTCATTTTTTTTAATCAATTTGTGACTTATTTGTTTAATTTGTTAAGCACTCAAGAACTTAGTTTCTTTATTTAATCCTTAACCATACAAACATCCAATCATTCAATCAAACCAATCAACTATAATTAGAAAGCAAACAACCAAGCCAATACACAACACTTATGTAATATAAAAACTCAAGATGATTGTTTGTTTATATTAGCCAAATTTGAACCAAGCCTTGTATAAATGGATTTACTTAATATGATGTTCAATACAACATTCAATCACTCTTTCCAAATATTCAAAACTCAAATAAACTTTCAGTTAATTTATCTTTGAGTGTTTAACCAAGAAACATACTCTCGTATGGTTTTCACAAGATATGATTTAACCAACGTACTCCCTTTCAATTTCCGCAACCCAAATCAAAATTAAACTTTAAGTTTACTTGATTTCCAAATATGCGCAGTATATTTGATTTTCAATCTAAACCATCCACGCAATTTAAATATGTACTGAAAATAAAAAGTAGAGAAAGAGAGAGTGAGACAGAGATTTTTACAAGGTTCGGCTTATACCCAGCCTACGTCCTCGCCTTTGGCAAACCATCAAAGGATTACTAAACCTATTCCTTTAACAGGCGGAACAAACCTTTACAACACTCATTGGTTAAGGCTAGAGTCCGCCTTCTCCAAACGATATCCCCTCGTCCGGTCACTCCTTAACTAGGTTAGAGCCCGCCTCTTTAAGTAATATCCCCTTGCTTAACCAACAATCCAAACAACCCTTGGAATCGTCAATCTACAAGATACAAATCAAATAGATGCATACAAAGAACTTGCTCCTCAAAGAGCTGGTTAGTACATCAATTACAGCACAACTAATATACTTCAAAGTAAACAATAATATGGAAATTAACTTGAAGCTCAATGAAGTATATCATCGATTAATTCATTTAATGATTGAAAGATTTAGAATTTGTAGCACAATTCCGGTGGAAGAAGATCAACAAAATCTCAGTTGAATTCGTGCACAATATGTGAGCTTGAGAGCAAGAGAGAGCCTTGAGAATTTAAGAGACTTTGAATTTTTTCAAAATTTGAATTCTTAGTTGTGTTGATTCAATGATCTTTGAGGCTTAATTTATAGACTTTAAAAAGTGTATAACTTGATCCTCAAGTGGTTTGAAGTATTCCCCAAGTTTCCATAAGTTTTGAGCCACAAACAACCCCATTTAAAAATTTGACCGTTATGAGAAAATTCATAACAGCCGCGTGACAGATGACTGTCCATTTTGGGCAGTCATCTGGCCAGTTAAAACAAAGGGGCAGTAAGGTGTCAGTCGTCTGTGCAAACACGCACAGACGTCTCATTTTGCTCTAACAGTCGTCTGTCAAGTTCTTGATAGTTGTCTGTCATGTTGTCAACTTCGAGCACCCTTCAGTATTTTGGTTATAACTTTTTCTGTATAACTCCAAATTTGATGATCTTGGTGTAAAATGAAAGCTAAGAGAAAATAATACAACTTTCATGTTGAACACATTTTAAAATAAATATTTTTTTGATGGAGAAAAATGTGCATCAATGCAGATATAGAAAAATTGACAACATTTGAGAAATCCTTTTTTTTTTGTGCTTTTCATTCCAAAACTGATTCTAACATTTTTAAAACAATTTTTGACCTTATAAAAATATTTTTCAAGTATGTTCAAAGGTATCTAGGTCCAATAACTTTACCTAAGAGTTTCATGCATCCATATTGAAATTCTTTGAAGTACTTACATGAAATTTCCTAGACTTTTTTAATTCTTGAATTCCTTGATGCCTTTATACTTGTTTCATCTTTCTTAGAGCTTTCCATGTTGATCACTTGGGCTTTCATTCTTTGAAGCTGTTTCTTTAATATCAATGCTCTCATGATCTTCAAACTTTAAACTTTAAATCCATGCTTCAAGCTTGATATAATCATCCTTATATGAGGTACAAGCTCTTATGAACTCTTTAACCTTGCATTCTTCATTTAGTCCTGAAAATATATCACTTAACATAGCATGTTAAGATCCACTTATTTGTTAGCATCAAAATAGGATATTAAGCCTTGTAAGGCCAACATTGTTGAAAGTGGTTTGATTTTAACCTTTTCTCACAAAGGTTGTGATGCGCAGGATCCGAAGACGGGCCAGCTTGTTGGGACCGAGCGTAATGTTGGTCGCCTTTTTGAGCTCGCGTCTGTGCATTTGCCTCGTTCGTGTTCTCCTCCATCTCTTTCTGCTGCAGTGTCTTATCGTGTTTGGCATTCTCATCTCGGTCATGCCTCATTATTTCGTGTTCAGTCTTTAGCTTCTAGTGGTTGCTTTGGAAATGTTAAGTTTGAACCTTTTGATTGTATGTCTTGTCAACTTGGGAAACAGAAAGCTTTACCTTTTAATGAAAGTAATTCTTTGTCTTTTGCACCTTTTGATTTGGTTCATTCTGATATTTGGGGACCTGCTCGTGTCCCTACCAAGGGCGGGTCTCGTTACTTTGTTATTTTTTTCCTTGATTACTCTTGGTATACATGGATTTATCTTTTGCATGATTGCACTGGGTTACTTACTGTTTTTCGTGACTTTAAGAAAATTATTAAAACTCAGTTTAATCGCACCATTAAAGTCTTTTGGTCCGACAATGCCCTAGAATATACTTCTACTCCTTTCATTGCATAACTTCATGAGGCCGGCACCTTATCCTATCAATCCTGTCCATTCACCTCCCAACAGAATGGCCGTACTGACCATAAGCATCACCACATTCTTGACACTGTTTGCTCTAAACTCTTCTCTGCATCCCTCCTAGAATCCTTTTGGGGAGAAGCTGCTCTTACCCTTGTTTACACTATTAATCGGGTTCCAACCCCTACTCTCTCCAATAAATCTCCATATGAGGCTCTTTATGGAAAGGTACCTGATTATTCTCTTTTCAAAATATTTGGTTGTGCTTGCTTTTGTTTTTCTCCCACCTCCTGAACATACAAAACGTGAACCTCGTTCTTGTCTCTGTTGCTTTCTTGGTTATGGCATGGAACACAAAGGTTATCGGTGCTATGACCCCATAGCCAAGTGTCTTCGAGTCTCTCGGTATGTTCAGTTTTGGGAACACAAAATGTTCACTAGTATCTCTCCATTTTCTTTTGATTGTCCCTCATACTCTCCCATTTTCACTGACCTTGCCATATATCTCTCTCTTGATTTTTCCTCTAATGCAGATCATGACATCTCATTAGATGATCACTCCATGTCTGCCTCTCCCAAACTTGGCCCGTCTGATGATCATGCTGTCGCATCCACTCCGCCCGAGTCCTCTGATTTAGATGTCCGTCGTTCTAGTCGGGTAAGGGCACCTCTTACCTATCTTAGTGATTATCACTGTTTTTCTACTCTTGACTTCCTTCACGAGCCTCGTAATTATCGCGAAGCTTGTTCTGTTCCTATTTGGCAGCAAGCTATGTCTGAAGAACTTGACACACTTCACAAAACTCATACTTGGGACCTGGTTGACCTGCCTTCTGGAAAGACTGTAGTTGGGAACAAATGGGTGTATAAACGGAAAACGAACTCCAACGATTCTGAAGTAAGACATAAAGCTCGTTTAGTGGCAAAAGGCTTTACTCAGGAATATGACATTGATTATGAGGAGACATTTGCCCCTGTTGCTCATATTACCCCCATTCGCTCACTTTTGGCTATTGCCTCTGCTCGCCAATGGCCTTTATTTCAGATGGATGTCAAGAATGCCTTCTTACATGGTGATTTGGCTGATGAGGTATATATGCAACCCCATCCAAGTTATTCTCATCCTCCTGGTAAGGTCTATTGTCTCCGCTGGGCTTTATATGGGCTTAAGCAAACTCCTCATGCTTGGTTTGCCAAGTTCAGCTCCATTGTTGCATAGCTTGGGTTTGCCTTTAGCCCTTATGATTCAACCCTTTTTACCCATCACACAGCTACTGGCATCACTATTCTACTACTTTATGTTGATGATATGATCATTACTAGTAATGATACTTTTGGTATTCATGAGCTTAAACAAATTATGTGTTAGTAGTTTGAGATGAAAGACCTCGGTTCTCTTCGCTACTTCCTCGGCTTAGAAGTGTCTCCTACCTTTGATGGCTACTCTTTGACTCAAGTTAAATATGCTTATGATCTTCTCACACATGCCGGTATCACAGATTGTAAGATCACTAATAGTCCGCTGGAGCTCAACATCAAATTCCGTCCTACTGATGGGGAGCTCCTTCCCGATGCCACTCGTTACCGACAGCTTGTTTGGAGCTTGCTTTATCTCACTATCACTAGACCAGACATTGCCTATGCAGTGCACCTTGTTAGCCAGTTTATGTTGGCTCCTCATTTTGTTCACTATGCAACTGTTCTTCGCATCTTACGATATGTGAAGGGAACCCTATTTCATGGGCTTTTCTTTTCCTCTCACTCATCCTTGACGTTGCAGGTTTATTCAGATGCTGATTGGGCAAGGGTCCCTACTGATCGTCGGTCAACCACTGGTTTTCTTTTTCTACTTGGTGACTTTCTTATCTCTTGGAGGAGCAAAAAACAGACTGTTGTTGCTCGCTCTAGCACTGAGGCTGAGTATCAGGCTCTTGCTGATACAACTTTTGAGCTTCTTTGGCTTTGTTGGCTTCTCCATGATTTTGGTGTTCCTCAACCCTCGCACATTTCGCTTTATTGTGACAATCATAGTGCTGTCTAGATCGCTCACAACGATGTTTTTCATGAACGCACCAAACACATCAAGATCGATTGTCATTTTGTGCGTCATCATCCTAGAAAGGGACACTTCGCCTCTTGTCAGTTCCTTCGACTGATCAATTGGCTGATATCTTCACAAAGGCTCATCCACCTGATCGCCATCGTGCTTTAGTATGTAAACTCCAGTTGACATCTTCAATACCACCTTGAGTTTGAGGGGGGATGTTAGTATAATCTTCCTAAATTACCCTTGTACCCTTGTATACTTCCTAAGTTACCCTTGTATCCTTGTATACTTCCTAAGTTACCCTTGTATACCCTGCCTCCTTTAGCTATAAAGCCTTGTATAGTGTTAATAAGAAATCAGATAGAGAATTTCTCTTTTGACAACTATTATCATCCACTAACTAGATGATCTACTATTATTTAGCTTAGATAATCTAAATTTTTTTATCATTCATTACTCTAAATTAAATTCCATGATATATAATTAGTTCCTTGATAGATATTAAATTTTCATAAAATTGAAAGAGACTTTGAAAAGATGTAATTGTGTATTCTCCAAACTCTAGTTTTGTCAAATTTTTTTAAAAAAATTATGCCTTATTTGGCTCAGTGAATTTTTTTTTTTTTTTTTGAAATAAGATAGAATATAACTTAAATTTTGGGAATTAATGAAATAGTTATTCAACGTGTAATAAAAAATGAATAAACATTTTTGGAAGTAATTATTCTTTTATCTATTCCTTACTATGGATTTATAAAATATTTTATATTTTTATTTATTTTATATATAATAATATAATTTTTATATAACTAATTATATTTAATATAATAAAATTAATTTATTATCAACCGTAACCCAAAAGAAACATAGCTAACAACCCACCAAGGAAACAAAAATGGGAGAACAAGAGGAGAGGAGGGTTTTAAAATTAGGTGCAGTAGATTGTTTGGGTAAGTTGGGAACTTAGGAGAGGCTGAAAGAGTAGATTGGGTTTCTCTTTTGACTGTATAGTTAGTGGTGAGCATAATTCGGTTTTAATTGAATTAATCGATCAAATTCAATCAATTCGATTCAATTTTATAATTTGGTAAATTCAGTTATTCAGTTTTTGGATCGGTTATGGAAAAAGTGAATTTTGGTTAACCGATTTAACCAAATTATGTAATTAATTAATAATTAAATATAAATTATTTGGTTAAATTTTGAAAACATACAAATTATACAATCATTTTTTTTCATAATTAATTATAATTTGATTCGATTAAATTTGATTAACTAAATTAACTGAAAATTTGGTTCGACCGGGTATGGTTTTGTTAAGGAGGGTAATTCGGTTGGTTTGATTATACTGGAAAGTTAATCGAAAAATTTGGTTACTTTAGTTAATTTGACTATTTGGCCGAATTGACTGATTGCACATCCCTAGTACAGCCGACTGGCCACAATCCACGAAGCTCCCATGATCCAATTTTTTCTAAGCATTTTTGGTCTCATTTAAAACTCAATTTGTTTTTAGGTCTAAATCATTGGTGTGATGACCCCAAAAATATATTATAAGTAGAAGCCTGCATGTACAAAATATGTAGACATATACGAAAGTATTTCTCTGTTAAGATCCTTGATTCCATAATTGATATCTAAGAAAGACTTTATCTAAGTGAGTGGTCAGAGACCATTGTGGTTTAGTCGTTCCCTGGAGGTCAATCTAGTCAAAATGAAATTTCATAAGATAAATAGAGTAGATACTGTTTGTATACGTATATAAGTACATATAATAAAATAACAATACTTTATATAATAATAATAATAATAATAATAATAATAATAATAATAAGGAAGGGGACAAAACCCTTTTACATCACTTTTTCTTTAAAAATAAAGATAAAAATAAAAATAAAATAATAATAATGTAAGGAAGGGGACAAAACCCTTTCCCATCACTTTTTCTTTGGCTTCCCGTGACTTTCCTACAACACATCTCTCCCTACTCCCCTATTATTTTTCTTCTTAGTTCCTTCTCTTTTCCTATGCTAGCCCCACTCCCCTCTAATCAACTTCCACATACTCATTAATTGTGTTGTCTTCTTACATTCAATTTCTCGCAGCACCCTTGGCAATTTTGCAACTGCCCTCTCACCAAAAAATCTAATTTCAAAATTGGTCCCGCCCCACTGCCTATAAATAGAGAAGTTCTCTCTATTGAAATCTCATAACTTCTACATGAAAAATATATTTCCAAAGAAAGAGAAGGAAAAGTGAGTGATAGAATTAGTGGTAAAAAAGAATTTTTACACTTAAAATTCTCACTCCTCCACTCTTTCTAATCTCATTTTAAGAGTTAAAAGCTTGTTGTAGTCGATTCACAGGGTTAAAATAGAATAAGTAAATTTGATTATGTTAGGTTTTTATTAAATTTTACCCGAGTTTATTTTTAAGTATGTTTGATTATACCAATTTTATTTTTAATATACTTGCGTTTACTTTTAAGTTAAGAAATGTTCTAATTCCCTCAAGTAATTTACAACATTACTATTTTCTATTCAAGAAAAATATTTTTAGCATGAAAATTGTATGACATAAGCTTGTTAAATTTTATTGCACGTTTTACAAAACAATTAAGATATGGTAAAAGATTTTATGATGTTGTCCATGTTATTTCAAAAATTATATATACAATTTTTATAATGTTGCTTTAATTGCATAAAGTATATATACAAGGATGTTTTTAAATTAAATTTGACGATATCAAGGCAAAGGGGGGACAACGATACGTAATGCCCCAATCCTCGGGACTTTAGTTTGAGGGCTTACTGAATTGGGACGTAATGCCTCAAATCCAGTGAGTGCTTTGATATGTATTAGAATATATATTTAAAAACCCTTATGGTTAAGAAAGTTCAAAGTTATCAATGCTCGATACCGTAACTTAAAGTCTAAAGGGATCAGACTGCACCCACACTGTTTATAGAGTAGTTTATAGAACAGTGGATTTCTTCCGAGTGCACACTTGGTCCCGCGCTAGGACTTGATAGGGAAAATCTCACTTACAGATTATAATTTGATTTAGTTTGGTTGGCCAGTCAGTTAAGTCCAATTTTCGGACCACACAACTTTGTCATGAGGGTAAACATGACTTACAGTTAAAAGGCTTAAGAGATATTTCTACAAAATAAAGAAAATATATGTGTATGTTTATGGGAATATGGTCGTATTTAAAAAAGTCTGGATGATGATTTATGAAAAATGCATAAAGGAAAGTGTATATATATAAGTAGGTATTATAGTTACAATTTTAAAGTTAACAAGTTTAGTTTAACAGTTATAGTGAATGGTTATGAAATTTTACTACTATAGTTGTTGGTAAAAGTTTTATGCAGTAATTTTTAAATTTACTATTATTTTAAATGCAGTTTTGAAGTTACAATATTTAATGTTATTTTACGAAATTATAATATTATAAAAACTCATTTTGGCCACACACTAATAATAATCTTATTTACTTATTGAGCGTCGTCTCACCCCAAATATTATTTTACATTACAGATAATTTTGGAGAGCATACTAGAAATCTGACGTAGCAAGTGCATGGCTGGGAATAGAAAGAGCATATTAGATTAAAAATTAGTATAATATCCTTTGGATTATGTTTGTATATTTTAGAATTTTTAAGAATTTTAAATTTTAATATTTGAGATTCGATTGTAATGAAGCTAATTAGTGCTCTGGTATAATACTATTTGAGGATTATTTACTTTCGTTATCAAATTATTTATAAGAACTCAACCAGTTTCGGGTCTTGACAGTTTGGTATTAGAGCATAGGTTATAGGTTTTGTAGACTCTAGTAAATAATTTTTACCAAAGCATAGACATAAAACATTATGTGGGTATGATTGTGTAGGCTAAGA
The DNA here is from genome assembly GCF_029873635.1 of Malania oleifera. Taxonomy (NCBI): domain Eukaryota; kingdom Viridiplantae; phylum Streptophyta; class Magnoliopsida; order Santalales; family Ximeniaceae; genus Malania; species Malania oleifera. The sequence goes on from NC_080422.1 coordinate 36,631,495, forward strand.
TATTTTTCTTGTGACTATTACTTTGATTAAACTTTAGGACAAGATTATGGTTTTAAAACAACTTTGGTCCTTTTTCAGAATGGACCCTATGAACAACAATGTGCATACTAAAGAAAACAAGGATTTTGTGGATACTTCCCATGAAGAAGCCTTCAACACTAGATCAGTAGTACAAGAAGTAGCACAACAAGTTATGGCAGAAATTCTGTGAAGTTCCAGGGAACGGAATTGTCCACCCACTGATGAGGGTTGTACAATTGTGCAGTTTAACCGCATGAACCCCCCAACCTTTGAAGGAAAAGTGGATCCAATCGCTACAGATAATTGGATCCAAGAAATGGAGGAGTTGCTGCAAGTCCTTTGTTGCACGGACGAGCAAAAGGTATTATATGCTGGTTTTAAAATGACTGAAGAAACTAAACGCTGGTGGAATTCAATGAAACTTCTCTTAAAACAAAAGTCAGGACCCACAACCCTTACATGGGAACGTTTCAAGGAAATCTTATTTGAGCGATATTTCCCCACCTTTACTAGAGATACCAAGGCCAAGGAATTTACCAATTTAATTCGAGGAAACTTGACCGTTCAATAATACGCGGCCAAAGAAAGCTTGGAAATTTGAAAAAGGCTTGAGTCTAAGGATTTATGAATGGGTGGTGGTACTACAAGTCAAAGATTTCTCTAAGTTAGTAGACAAAGCAACGATTGTGGAAAAAATTCTACAAAGGAGTGCAGACATGTTCAACCAGAGAAAGAGGCCCATGACTCAAGGGTTTCACAAGTAATGAGAAATCCGAACAATGCACAAGACACCCCTTGTTCAAAATGCAACAAAATGCAATGGGGTGAGTGTTGGGTCGGATTAAAGGTCTGCTATCGATGTGGTAAAGCCGACCACTATGTACGAGAATGCCTGCAAAACAACTCCTACAATCCTAATCAACATATATAGGAGAAGCAACCAAGCACTTAGGAACAACAATCAACAAAACACCACTCAGGCTAGTGTCTATGCCCTCACACCAGGAGATGCCAAAACTGCTAACGATGTGGTGACAGGTATTATTCTCATGTTTTCCAAGAAAGCAGTAGTATTATTTGATTCTGGAGCCACTCGTTCCTCTATATCTACGACTTATGTTAACATGTGTGGGGTTGGGACTCAGCCATTAGAAACTGAGTTATCTGCGGCTGCACCAATGGGAACCTCGGTATCATGTAGAAAAATACTTAGGTTACCTAATTTGTGTTGAGGAAAGAATACTATCTGCCAACTTGGTAGTATTCAATATGCATAGGTTCAATGTAATTCTTGGGATGGACTGGTTAGCTTCTAACTATGCTAGTATAGATGATCATAGTAAGGAGGTGGTGTTAAGACCTCCTGGAGAACAAGAATACAAGTTCGATGGAACTTGTGTATGCCCTTCACCACAGATATTGTCGGCCTTCTAGGCGAAGAGATTATTCTTTGATGGATTTCAAGGGTATTTAGCATGTGTGGTAGAGGTACCAAGGAAAGAATTAAAGCTTGAGGATATTCCAATAGTAAGGGAATTCTCGGATGTATTCCCTGAGGATTTACCTGGGCTACTCCCTGATTGCGAAATTGAGTTCGCTATCGACCTACTACCACGAACGACACTGATATCCAAAGCTCCATACATAATGACACCAGTAGAGTTGAAAGAACTAAAAGAGTAGTTACATGAGTTACTGGACAAAGGGTTCATTAGACCCAATGTGTCACCATGGGGAGCACCAATCCTATTCTTCAAAAAGAAGGACGGGAAGATGAGAATGTGCATTAATTATCGGGAGATAAACAAGGTGACAATTAAAAACAAGTACCCACTACCGCGCATATATGACTTGTTTGATCAATTTCAAGGAACACAAGTATTTTCAAATATTAATCTTCGATCAGGGTACCATCAACTGAAAATAAAATGGTGGACATTCCAAAGACCGCATTTAGAACTAAATATGACCATTACGAATTTTTGTTCATGCCATTTGTGTCGACCAATGGCCCCACCACATTTATTGACCTTATGAACAGGGTCTTCCATGAATATATAGATCTATTTGTTGTAGTCTTTATTGATGATATCTTGATCTAATCAAGGAGCACAGAAGAACATGAAAATCATTTGAGATTAGTACTTCAAGTCCTAAAAGAAAAGAAACTCTACGCCAAACTTAAGAAATGTAAGTTTTAGCTTAAGAGAGTTGCATTCTTAGGACACATGATATCCAAAGAGGGCATCTCGGTAGATCAAAGTACAATAGAGGTTGTAGCAAATTGGGTGAGGCTAAACAATATTCATGAGATCAGGAGTTTCATAGGTCTTGTCGAATATTATCACCGATTCGTGGAAGGATTCTCCAAGATATTGGTCCCACTAATGAAGTTAACAAGGAAGAATGTTAAGTTTGAATGGAACAAGGATTGTGAGTGGAGTTTTAAGGAATTAAAGCAACGACTCATTACTGCTCCAGTGCTGACCATTCCTTTGGGAGAAGATGGTTTTGTAATTCACAATAATGTATCTAAAAAATGGCTTGGGTGAGTACTAATGCAACATGGAAAAATCATTGCATATGCTTCTTGACAACTCAAAGAGTACGAGAAGAATTATCCTACGCACGATTTGGAATTGGTAGTCAGGGTGTTCACCTTGAAAATCTGGAGGCACTATTTATATGGTGAAATGTGCGAGATTTTCACAAACCATAAAAGTCTCAAGTATTTCTTCATGAAAAAAGAATTGAACATTATACAGAGAAGATGGTTAGAGCTTATTAAAGATTATGATTGCACCATCAACTACTATCCTGGAAAAGCCAACGTGGCTTGAATCAAAAGTCATTAAAAGCTTTAATTTTGGCAATCATGACTCCACATCAAATCATAATGGATCTTAAAAGATTGAGCGTCAAAACAGTAGAGGAAAATCATCAGGCTAATATTACAAACTTGGTAATCCAACTAACCTTGATGGAAAAATTAAAGCTATACAGATGAAAGATACATAGTTGGTAAAGAAAATGGATAAAGTACAGATTGGATTGAAGGCATATTTCAACCTTTCATATGATGGGGTTTTGAGATTCCAAACCAAATTGTGTGTACCCAATGATGAAGATATCAAAAGAACAATTTTGGAGGAGGCTCATTGATCTCTATATACGATGCATTCGAGAAGCACAAAAATGTATTGAGATTTGAGAGAGTTTTTTGGTGGAATAACATGAAAAGGGAGATTGCATAATTCGTGGAGCAGTCTCTTTCTTGTCAGCAAGTGAAGACTGAACATTAGAGGCCAATAGGGCCACAGCAACCACTCCATATTCTTGAGTGGAAATGAGAGCACATCTCCATGGATTTTGTAACTGGGTTACCACTAGCACTCCATGGGAAAAACGTCATTTGGGTAGTGGTTGATTGTCTAATAAAAACTGTTCACTTTATTCCAATCAAAATTAACTACTATATGAACAAGCTTGCATAATTGTATCCCAGGAGATAGTTAAACTACATGGCATGCCAACGTCTATCGTATCGGATTGAGATCCACGATTTACATTGTAACGACCTGCTTATTTTACCATTTTTTTCATGATAATAAAAATCGATATAATAAACCTAGCAGATCATAATCAACCTGAACCCGTGGGTACCAGGAATACATCAGAAATATACCACCGAAGCCTAAGCAGCAGGAAACATAAAATCGTATACATCTCACTTTATCATTCAATACAATACCATAGTTTACTACATTCATCGTATACATCCCAAGACAATCAAAACCAGCCCTAGGGTCGTCACCCAAAAATCCATCTGACCCTAGCAAAAGATTTACTCTTCAAATAGGGTAGGACTAACGAATTCTAGAGCTGCAGAGCTTTATTCGCTCTCCTATCTGGGGCTCCTAAAATGTTCATATAATTTGGGGTGAGACACCTCTCAGTAAGGGAAATAAACTAATATCAGTATGTGGCAACATGAGTATTTCCATGTTATACATAAAACCATACATAAACATATTTAGTGAAACTGTCTGTATCATATATGAGAAAACATATATAATCATATCATGATAGAACATACTGGATTTCCATAAACATAATTCATCTCATATGATAATAATACAAAAACAACCCTGGAAGGTTAGCTGGCTGGTGTCATGTCTTACCCCCACATGACTGGGTTGTGTGACTCGAAGGCGGAACCTGACAATAGCTGGCCGACCATTGCCAAGTCAAAAGCAAAGTCTATAAGTACAATGGGTCTGCCAGACCTGGTCCGTAGACCAGAGGCACCAACACTACCATAACCACATCAACTATCCATCCTCACGCTGCCCCGTACGACATTGATAACACTAACATCATAATGATCATGATCACATAGCTACGGTATCGGGCTCGTGCAAGCCTAAACCAAACCAACCCAGTTCTGATAACATATAACATATATTCAAACAGTGATACATGGCTATTTCATAGTAATAATTGATAAGTAATATCATCATATCATATTGCATATATATAATTTGAAAATCATTGGCCCGTATGCCGGCATTTCATATTTTACCATTCACGGCCCGTACGCCATATCATATATCAGATAAAACTCTCGGCCCGTACGCCGTCATATCATATTTAAAGCTCGGCCCGTACGCTGACATATCACATAAACCCTTGGCCCGTACTCCAGTATATCATAATGAAAACTCTCGGCCTGTACGCCGGTATATCATAATAAACTTGTATCATTTATCATTTTCCCAAAAATCAGTAAATCATAATAAATTCTACTCATGCCACATAAAATGGGTATTTCACATATTTAAAACATATTCTCATTTACGGCAATATTTTTCCCAAACATAATGCTAATATATATATATATATATTTATGAAATTAGATACTGTAAAATTATACATACATTTTCATGAAAATAATTAGCTTAGTTTATCCCTTTACCTGATTCTTGAAAAGCCCCTAAAAATACCAATCCTACACCCGCAAGGTTCCCCGTTCAACACCCTGAAAATGATATCTCCCAAAACAAAACTTTAGTATTTCCTTACTTACTACAATCCCTATAATTGCAGGAAAGTCAAATACTGAATAAAAACCCTCACCCTAAACTTAGGATGGAAGCCAAACTAGCCCCACTGATGATCCACTCTAGCGGACTTGTAGAGAATTTTCCCAAAAGTGTCGTGGCAGCTTTGGATCGTTGATCTGGCGAAAAACAGACCTAGAAAGCTAGAGAGAAGGATGGGAAACCGAAGAGAAGAGAGAAAAGGGGGTCCGCGCATGAAATCTTGGCCAAAAAATGAAGTTTAGGCATATTTATACACTAACCTTCATCGACGAGCCACGTCACTTCGTCGACGAGGTCAAGAAGGAAGTTCATCGATGAATGCCTATTCCTCATCACAAAACTCGAAACCGCGACATATCCTCTCGGTATCTTCTCGTCGACGAGACAAGTCCCTGTCGACGAGTCCCTCATGTGCTCTCGTCAATGAATCCCCTGTGTTCATCGATGAGGCCCTGTTTAAATATTAAGATACAATTTCGTTTTTCCCCTTTCTTTCATTATTTAAATACTATAATTCCTCTGGGTCACTACATTCTCCCCTCCTTATAAAATTTCGTCCTCGAAATTTACTATTCTTATGATTCATCATCCCTTAAAGGTAAAACGGTCTACTTATTTTATTACTTACCCTTACTTATGGCAGAGGAATACCGTGGTTACATTTCGAGTCCTCGGAGATTACATAAAATAAAATAAAATAAAATAAAATTCTCCCAAAACTAAAAGACTACTTACTAACTAAATTATTACATGTACCTGTAAAAGAAATGTTACCTACTATTACACTTTCCTAAATAATTGTGGATTCCTCGAGCTCCCAAGAAGCTTCTTCTATTGCATAATTCTTCCATAAGACTTTCACCAGAGGAATCTTCTTATTACGTAATTCTTATTCTTTCCTATCCAGAATTTGTACTAGCACCCCCTCAAAAACTAGTGAATCACTGAGTTCTAGTTCACCATAACAAATCATGTGAGAAGGGTCTGAAACATATTTCCTCAATATGGAAACGTGGAATACATCGTGAATCCTGGACAACACAGGTGGCAAAGCTAGCCTGTAAGAAACTGGCCCCACTCTCTCTAGAATCTCGAACAGGCTAATGAACCTAGGGCTAAGTTTACCTTTCTTCCCAAATCGTATATTCAAAAATACATGGTTACCGACATCAAATTCCAATTTCCTGCGGCGGGTATCAGCATAACCCTTCTGTCGGCTTTGAGCTGCACTGATTCTATCTCTGATAAGCTGAATCTTATCATATGCTTACTGTACCAACTCTGGCCCTACAACTCTCCATTCACCCATCTCATCCCAGTATAAAGGAGAACAACATCTTCTACCGTAAAGCACCTCAAACGGTGCCATGCCAATGCTGGCTTGATAACTATTATTGTATGAAAATTCCACCAACGGCATAAACTGAGTCCAACTACCCTAAAAATCTAGCACGCACGCTCGAAGCATATCTTCTAACATATGAATCGTCCTCTCAGTCTACCCATTTGACTAAGGATTGAATGTTGTGCTAAAAGATAACTGAGACCCTAGAGCCTCCTGAAAGCTCCTCCAAAATCATGACGTGAAATGTGGGTCTCTGTCTGACACTATAGACACTGGCACGCTGTGAGAACGGACTATCTTTTGAATATATATCCCTGCCAGTCTGTCCATGGAGTAGCTGATCTTGATGGGCAGTCTTGGTCAAACAATCCACAATCACCCAAATTGTATTCTAGCCATGCAACGCTTATGACAGTCCTAAAATAAAGTCCATAAATATGTTATCCCATTTCCATTCTAGGATAAAAAGTGGCTGCAACTAGCCTGTTGGCGTCTGGTACTCAACTTTTATCTGTTGACACGTCAGACACTAGGCTACATACTCAACAATTTCTCTCTTCATATCACTCCACCAATAAGACTCTCACAAATCTCTGTACATCTTCGTACTATCGGGATGAACTGTGTACAAAGATCTATGAGCCTTCTCTAAGATGGTCTTCCTGATGTCAGCATCGACAGGAACACATAATCTGGAACAGAATTGCAAATCTCTGTCATCCGCAATACAGAATTCCTCCCCTTGACCATTCTGCACTCTGACTAATACCTCTGCTAATTATGGATCGTCTTTATGAGCAACTTTAATCCTTTCCTGCAAAGTAGGCTACACCACTATACTGGCAATACATACTTGAGGACGACTCTCAACCAATTCTATGTCGAGTCTCTCCAAATCTGTCATGATCGGATATTGGATCTCCATAGCTGCCAATGTTGGTCTTACAGACTTCTTGCTTAAAGCATCAGCTACCACATTCGCCTTCCCTGGGTGGTAACTGATAGTGCAGTCAAAATCTTTAATAAGCTCTAACCACCTTCTCTGCATCATATTCAGTTCCTTCTGAGAGAAAAAGTACTTTAAACTCTCGTGGTTGGAGAAAATTTCACATTGCTCACTGTACAAGTAATGCCTCCAAATTTTTAATGCGTGCACTACTGCAGCCAATTCAAGATCATGGGTAGGGTAGTTCTTTTCATACTCTTTCAATTTCCTAGAAGCATACGCTACTACTCTACCATGCTGCATCAATACACAACTAAGTCCTTTCAAGGATGCATCACTGTAGATAACATAACCCTCACCCCTTGACGAGATGATCAACATTGGTGTTGTGACAAGTCTTTGCTTCAATTTCTGAAAACTCTACTCACAGCTGTCATTCCACTCAAACCTGACATTCTTCCTAGTTAATCGTGTTAAAAGCCCTAATAATGCTGATAATCGCTCAACAAAACAACGGTAATAGCCAGCTAGCCCCAAGAAACTCCTAATCTCTTGGACGTTCCTCGGTCTAGCCCAATTCACTACCACCTCAATTTTACTAGGATCCATAGAAATACCATCTCCTAAAATGACATGCCCCAAAAACACAACCTTCTCTAGCCAGAATTCACATTTACTGAACTTAGCGTACAACTTCTTTTCCCTAAGTGTCTGTAGAACCTGCCTCAAATGCGTCTTATGCTCCTAATAGTTCCTTAAATAGACCAGTACATCTGTAACGACCTGCTTAAATATTCATATAATAAAATTAGAATAAATAAAATAGTTAACCCGAACCCGTGGGTAACGGGGACACCTGTCATACACAGTGGAACCTAGGCAGCAGTAAATATAAATCATCATTCTGATAACCACAAAATATATATATATATATATATATAAAATACCAGAGTTAACTATAAACCAAAACACTATGTTTATATACATCTCCCAAAAATAATACGAAATATATCTCTAGGATCCCACATCAAAAACTTCTGATCCTAGTCCAATCTTACCCTCCTAGCGGGGTAACTCAACAGACTCAACGGCGGTCACGCTTTGCCAGTCTTTCTGGGTTTCTTGAAAATTATTTAATGTTTGGGAGTGAGACACCTCTCAGTAAGGGAAAATATACTAAATATAGCTGTGTGGCAACATAAACATTTAATGTAATTATACATATACAGTACATTTCATATATCTGTAAACATTCATCATAACATACTGAATAATCATATACTTTCGTATTTTCTAATAAATCATACCGTTCATAAAATGTTTGTTTTAGCTGATAATACTGAAAACATACCCAGGATGAATAGCTAGCTGGTGTCATGTATTATACCCTATGACGGGTTGTGCAGCTCGAAGGCGGGACCCAACAATGGATGACCGACCACTGTTGAGTAAAAAATATATGTAAGTACGATGAGCCCGCCACACCCTAGTTGGGATTGCCAGGTGGACGTCTACAACTCTACACTGAAAGCCACATCGACTATCCATCTCCCACCCCTTTGTGGGGTGGTTAGCACAACCCTGAACATAGATATCTGATTTATATAGCTACGGTACCGTGCTCCTGAAATTGAACTAAACTAACATCCAGGTTCTGATAACATATAGTACATGATAATATAACATTTAACATAAATGGATTGATAGCATTTCTATACTTTCATAAATACGGCCTTGCGCCGAACATTTCATAAATACGGTCTTGCGCCGAACATTTCATAAACATGGCCTTGCGCCAAAACATATAACATACATGGCCTTGCGCCGGCTATCAATCACGGCTTTACGCCGAATATCTTATACATATCATTCTGAATAAATAAATCAATTATCATTTATTTTTAAAATCATAATGTACTATATTATTTCATAATTCCTAAAAACATGCTTTACTCGTAAAATTGCCATATCATAATACTTTTCATGAAAAATAATATTCATGCCACACAAAGCTGAGTAAATTTGTACATTTCATTTTAAAATCACATTTTCTGTATAACAGCAGTATTTTCTCAAATATGCATTTTCTCAATAATATTCAAATATAATAGATGCTTCCTTGAAAATTAATTTGCTGATAAATAATAATAATACATTTGAAAAATAACTGTTTTAACTTATTCCCTTACTTGACACTAGAAAGAAACCCCCTAAAAATTCCACTTGTCCTGCACCCGCAGGGTCCCCTGTTCAACACCCTAAATTCAACAATTCCAAGAACTAAACTTTAGTATTTTCACATGAATATCATTTCCTATAACTATGAAAAGACCAAATTTGGCATAAAAAGCCTTACCCCAACTCAGGGATGAATTTCAACTCGCTTCCACCAACGATTCGCTTCAGTAGATTTGGAGAGAACTTCCCCAGGAGCTTCGTGGTGGCCTCAGATCTTCGATCCGGTGAATGATGGAGCAGAAATCGAAGAGAGAGGAGAGAGAAATCATAGGGAGGAGAGAGAGTGAAAATTTTCTAATTTTTCTGTGTTTAAATTGAGTTTTAGGCTATTTATAAAGCCCGATTTGTCAATGAGACACGTCCCCTCGTCGACGAGTCCCTGAAGAGTTTCGTCGATGAACCTTCACCCCTAGTCGACGAAATTCAGAATTGCCAAAAGCCTCCTCGGTATTTTCTCATCAACAAGACATATCCTCGTCGACGAGCCCAATTGCCGCGTCGTTGACGAAGTCTGCTGCGCCCTCTTTCTATTCCCATTTTTATTTCTCTTAATTATTATTTAAATATCATTATACTTCAGGTCATTACAACATCATCAATAAAAACAACAACAAACTGGTCTAAATATTGGTGAAAAACTCTATTATTCAAATCCATAAATATCGCAAAAGCATTCGTCAGACCAAACGACATAACGAGGAATTCATAATGCCCATATTGGTCCTAAATGTTGTCTTCGATACATCCTCTGCGTTCACTTTCACTTGATGGTAGTCTAATCTGAGGTCAATCTTAAAATACACTCATGTACCTTGGAGCTGGTCAAATAAATCATCTATATGGGGTAGAAGATACTTATTGTTAATGGTCACTTTATTAATTTCTCTATAATCTATACACCTCCTTATAGACTCGCCTTTCTTCTTCACAAGTTGAACTGGAGCTCCCCACAGAGATACACTAGGTCGTATAAAACCTTTATCAAGAAAATCTTGCACTGATTCTTCAATTCTACCAACTCTACTAGGGTCATTCGGTAAGGTACTTTAGAAATCGGCGTTGTACCTGGAAAAAAATCAATAGAAAAATCTACCTCACAATTAGGTGGAAAACTTGGTAACTCATCTAGAAAAACATCTGTAAACTCCTTTACTACTGGCATACTAGAGAGTTTCAATTCATTCCTTGAAATTTTCTTCATAAAGGCCACAAATCCCTGACAACCACTCAGTAATAGTCTCCTCACCTGAATAGCTGAAACTAACTGAGGTGAGGATTGCACTCACGACCCTACAAACCTGAATTTTGCTCTTCTTGGAGGTCTGAATATCACTTCTCATGCATGGCAATCTATATTGGCAAAATTAGCTACTAGCCATTCCATACCAAATATTACATCAAACCCATACATGTCCAGCACTATTAAATTAGTGGACAAAATTTTCCCCTAAATATTAACTGAACAATCCCGGAGCACCCTACTACACCTCGTTGCTGACCCGGTCGGTGTAGATACTAATAGGTCAGTGTCTAACAACTGTATTTCTTCCCCACATAGTCTAGTGCACTCCAGAGACACAAACGAGTGTTTGGCTCCTGAATCAAATAATATAATAACTTTAAAAGGAAAGCATGCTAACCATACCTGTCACCATGTTGCTGGCTGTCTTAGCATCACCCTGTATCGAGGCAAAAACTCTAGCTAGAGCCATATTTCTCTGCTGTCCTCCATGTGGCGCCTGATAGCATCCCCGATACGGTCTAGGAGTAGGAGTGATATCTGGTGGTAAAGGGTAGTCTCACACCAGATGTCCCTGTTTACCATAGTGATAGTAGACAGCTCGTCCCGCTCGACACTTTCCCCAGTGCCTCCTCCCACAAGTCTGAAATACAGGAGGATTCTGCACTGTCTGAACCTCACAATCCTTAGTTTCCTGCCTTCGCCCTCCGCCATAGTTTCCTCTCCTTCATTGACCTTGCTAGTAGCTTGAAGATGCAGATCTCTTCTTCTGTCCCTGTACCTCTGCATCCATACGCTCATCGACCTCTACCAAAGCTGCTCCGTCGACTAACTCAGAAAAATCTTGAATCTTTAGTACCACCACCTGCTTGAATATGCCTCTCCTCAATCCTCTTTCAAACTGTCTCACCTTCTTTATCTTATCAGGAACAATATACAGAGCAAAGTGAAAGAGATCTATAAACCACACCGTATATTGCTGGACCAACAATTGTCCCTGCTTCAGTCTCAAGAATTTCTCCACTTTAACCTCCCAGACAGTAACTAGAAAATACCTATCAAAGAATAATTCTTTAAATCGATCCCATGTCATCGCTATCGGCGTCATCCTCTGCTGCTCCAGAAGTCTCACAGCAGTCCACCACCTCTCAGCCTCCCCTGTCAATTTATATGTGGCGAAAAGGACCCTCTATTCCTCCGTACACTATAGCACTACCAAGACTTTCTCAATCTCTTGCATCTAATTCTTGGCAACTGCAGGATCAACCCCTCCTGAAAACGCCGAAGGATTCATCTTGGTAAACTTCTCTATCATACACCCATGATCTACAGATGGACCTCCCTACTTTCTAAAGCTCCTAGCGATCTCAGCCATAACCTCTTGAGCCATGTTGCGTAGTACTGCATCAGAATCAGTCCTGCCTGCACTCTAGGACCCTGCGCCATCACTGCCACTCACATGGGCACTACTTCCTCCTGGATCCATCTTGAAAAATAATTAATGTAACTTAGGAACCCTATACTTATAATTTACACACCTAACATAGTTCCTTATCCTAACTTCCTCAACTCTTTCCTAACTCCAGTCCTACATTCTAGGAACACAACCCGGTAATAGTTTACTATGGTTTTCCTGAAAACGTCACCCCAGGAAAAACACAAAAACCACCACGTAAGTCCTGCCTCTAGATTTAGAACAAAACCTTAAATCATTTTCCTATACTCTTGTATCGTTTTCGCTGCACTCTAAAGTCTACAGAACCTAACAACTTAAGCACTGATACAAAACTGTAATGACCTACTTATTTTACCATTTTTTTTCATGATGATAAAAAGCGATATAATAAACCTAGCAGATCATAATCAACTTGAACCCGTGGGTACTAGGGATACATCAGAAATACACCACAGAAGCCAAAGCAATTGGAAACATAAAATCATATACATCTCACTTTATTATTCAATACAATACCAGAGTTTACTACATTCATCGTATACATCTCAAGACAATCAAAACCAGCCCTAGGGTCGTCACCCAAAAATCCATCCGATCCTAACAAAAGACTTACCCTTTAGAGAGGGTAGGACTAACGAACTCTAGCACTGTGGGGCTTTATCCGCTCTCCTATCTGGGGCTCCTAAATTGTTCATATAATTTGGGGTGAGACACCTCTCAGTAAGGGAAATAAACTAATACCAGTGTGTGGCAACATGAGTATTTCTGTGTTATACATAAAACAATACATAAACATATTTAGTGAAACTATCTATATCATATCTAGGAAAACATATATAATCATATCATGATAGAACATAATGGATTTACATAAACATAATTTATCTCATATGATAATAATACAAAAACAACCCTGGAAAGTTAGTTGGCTGGTGTCATGTCTTACCCCCACATGACTGGATTATGTGGCCCGAACGCGGGACCTGACAATGGCTGGCCGACCACTGCCAAGTCAAAAACAAAGTCTGTAAGTACGATGGGTCTGCCAGACCTGGTCCGTACGCTAGGGGCGTCAACACTACCATAACCACATCGACTATCCATCCTCACGCTGCCCCGTACGACAGCGATAACACTAATATCATAATGATCATGATCACATAACTACGATACCGAGCTCGTGTAAGCCTAAACCAAGCCAACTAGGTTCTGATAACATATAACATATATTCAAAAAGTGACACATGGCTATTTCATAGTAATAATTGATAAGTAATATCATCATATCATTTTGCACACACACACACACACACACACACACACACACACACACACACACACATATATATATATATATAATGTGAAAATCATCGGCTCATACTCCGACATTTCATATTTTACCATTCACAGCCCATACGCCGTATCATATATCAGATAAAACTCTCGGCCCGTACACCGGCATATCATATAAACCCTCGACCCGTACGCTGATATATCATATCAAAACTCTCAACTCATACGCCAGTACATCATAATAAAAAATCTCAGTCCATACGCAAATATATTATAATAAACTTTGTATCATTATCATTTTCCCAGAAATTAGTAAATCATAATAAATGCTACTCATGCCACACAAAATGGGTATTTCACATATTTTAAACATATTCTCATTTATAGCAGTATTTTTCCCAAACATAATATATATATATATATATATATATATTTCTGAAATTAGATGCTGTAAAATGATACATACATTTTCATGAAAATAACTAGCTTAGTTTATCTCCTTACCTGATTCTTGAAAAGCCCCTAAAAATACCAGTCCTGTACCCGCAGGGTCCCCCGTTCAACACCCTAAAAATGACATCTCCCAGAACAAAACTTCAGTATTTTCTTAATTAATACAATTCCTATAACTGCAGGAAAGTCAAATACTGAATAAAAACTCTTACCCTAAACTTGGGATGGAATCCAAACTAGTTCCACCGACGATCCACTCCAGCAGACTTACAGAGAATTTTCCCAAGAGTGTCGTGGCGGCTTCGAATCATTGATCCATGAAAAACGGACCCAGAAAGATAAAGAGAAGGATGGGAAATCGAAGAGGAGAGAGGAGAGGGGGTCTGCGCAAGAAATCTTGGTAAAAAATGAAGTTTAGGCATATTTATACACTGGCCTTCGTCGATGAGCCACATCACTTCGTCAACAAGGTCAAGAAGGAAGTTTGTCGACGAATGCCTATTCCTTATCGACGAAATTCAGAACCGCGACATATCCACTCGGTATCTTCTCGTCGACGAGACACATTTGACGAGTCCCTCATGTGCTCTTGTCGATGAATCCCCTGTGTTCGTCAACAAGGCCCTGTTTAAATATTAAGATACAATTTCATTTTCCCCCCTTCTTTCATTATTTAAATACTGTAATTCCTATGGATCACTACACACATCACAATTCTGGAGGAGTTTGCAAAGAGCTTTGTGATCCCAACTTACTTTCAGCATGAAATTTCATCCTCAAACTGATGGACAAATGGAAAGAACCTTCAGATATTGGAGGATATGCTAAGAGCGTGTGTGCTGGATTTCAAAGGAAGTTAGATTTAGTATCTGCTGTTGGTTGAGTTCACCTATTGTTAGAATTGGTGTATTCCCAAGAGGGGGTGGGGGTGAATTGGAATTTAAAAACTTTTTCTCCTAGGTTAATCTATCCAACAACAGTATATACACAGCCTAGGGTCTGTCTATGCAATTTCCAAATGCGTAGATAAATATAATGTGGAAATTAAGTCATACGCATCATTCACCCATAACATACATGTGCGGTAAATATAAAATGCAGAAATATAAACAAACACATGATATATTATCGGGGTTCGGCCAACTGTGCCTACATCCCCGCCTCTAGCTCGCAAGCCCAAGGATTCCACTAACAGCTCACTTAAGGATGGAGTAATACCGATTACAACCAGGTTAATTAGCATAGGGTTGACCTCAACCTTAACCAGGTCAATTAGCGGGGCTGACCTCAACCTACACGCCTTAATAGGATGGCGCACCTAACTTTCCTAACCGGGTCTAAGTCAATCCGAGACTATTCCAGGACTAGTCTCCCTCTTCAGGCCCATGCCTGGAAATACAATAGATATGTATTACAATCAAATGATACAGTGATTGTGCTTTCGTGTAAAGTAGATATGTACTCAAATACGCACAATTACATACACCACAAATGATATAATATGTAAGCTCAGTGTGGTCCAATATTTCAACTCTCAGATATATATATATTTACTATCAGTGTAATGAGTGCGTGAGAGTATCAATCAAGCAATCTTTGTATCAAAAGATATTCAGGTAAGATGTTCACACAAAGATACTATCCAAACAATGTATATTTCAATGAGCAGGTTTTCTCAATCATATGATGCTCTAGTAATGTATATATTTGGTTTGCAAAAGGATATTCAATCTTTGTATTCAGCAAACGATATATGAGTTAACGAGTATTGCAACAAAGATTTTATCACACAAACAAATATCTCTTTAAAGGGTTTAATAAGATAAGGCGCACTAGATATTTGAAAGTATTTTGAAAATATTTTGCAACCAAAAACAAATACAATCTTCTCAAGATGTTGCAATGAAGGTGCAATCTTAGAAGATCTATCAAAGTCTTCTTAGGATAGACTTATTAACAAAGTCTCCTAAGAATTCTTTTGGTTTGGCTCTCAATAAAAATTAATCAATCGATCCAAAGATAGGAGAGCAAACCTAATCAAGACAAACACTCAAAAACAACTTACAGATGATGTAGGCAATATAGGAAGGTAAGATTGAGTGTGTGGAGCTTGGAAATGAGTATTATAGGATTTGGAAATTTCAGAGAATTTCTCCTAATCAAAGTGGCTAATCATGCACTAATTTTCACAAATGATCTCATATATATAGACATTGGAAGAGATATGACCGTTAGGAACCTTTTGGGTATTATTAAGAAAGTTTAATGATATTTCAAATGTTTTAATCCTGTTTAAAAAATGTTTAACTGCGGTAAAAATCAGGACAACCCGAGAGGTTCGGTCGACCAGAACAGTTTTGGTCGACCAGGTCTCATATGGTTCGGTCGACTAGGAGGATTTTGAACTAAAAGCTTGGTCGACCAGGAGAAGGCGATTTTTCAAATCTCCGAGGTTCGGTCGACCGGGCCATTGGTTCAGTTAACCAGATCGTTGGGATTTTTCCCGAGGACCCTCGGTCGACCAGGTAGTTAGAGTCCAAAATTGGCTTAGTCAACCAGATGGTCAAATTGTTGACCAGAGAGGGTTTCGGTCGACAGGAGTTTTGAACTACAATGGTTCGGTCGACTGGAACCTTGGTCAACTATTGACCCAGGCCAGTTTCGGTCGACCAGAGCAAAATGAACTGCCTTGGTCAATCGATCAAAAGTGCACCAAGTGTGTATTTCGATCCCATTTCGAAACATACAAACCCTATTCAAGTGCCTAATACATGCAAGTGCAAAGGCGAGTGTCCTAAGGTCACTTGGGTTCTAATTTTGAAGACACCGAAAACGTCTGGTGTCAGTCAACCGAAGGGAGAGCCCTAAGGTCTTTCTAAGGTCATTTTTCATTTATAGTTTTTTTTAGCTTGCGTATTATCATGCATGTGATGTGTGTGAGCTTATTACAAACCAAATACCTATTTACTATTACAAACCAATTTTTACAAATGAAATATATTACAATACTGAATATAAGTTGGTCTTCAGGCTTTGCTTGCTTTGTGCCCATCTTGATCTTAACAATCTTAGTTCCTATACAAAATCTCAAACACCCATTAGATACAATGAATATTTGTCATAATCAAAACTGGGCGTGACCAATAAGGTCAACACCTATAACAACAGCTATTAGTCGAGCTTAGAGATGACACCGTATGAGGTGTTATATAGTCAAAAGTGCCGATCCCCATTATATTGGGATGAAGTTGGTGAACGATGACTTTTAGGTCCCGAGATTGTACAAAGTACCTCTGAGCAAATTAAGCTCATCCGAGACAAAATAAAAACCGCTTAGAGTCGGAAAAAGAGTTATGCCAACACCCATCGAGTGAGTTGGAGTTTAAAGTGAGGGATAATATATTTTTTAAGGTTACTCTAATGAAAAGAATCATGAGGTTTGGGAAAAAGGATAAACTAAGCCCCAGGTATATTGGATTATTTGAGATATTGGAGAAGATTGGTCTAGTTGCTTACAGAATAGCCCTACCTCCTGCACTGTCGAGAATTCATGATGTATTCCACGTTTCAATGTTGAAGAAATAATTTCTAGACCCTTCTCATGTAATAAGTTATGAGTCATTGGAAGTCAATAATACTCTATCATATGAAGAGGTGTCAATCCGGATTTTGGATAGGAAGGATCAGGAATTACGTACAAAGAAGATTCCATTAGTAAAAGTCTTCTAGCGCAACCATGCTATTAAGGAAGTTTCATGGGAACTAGAAGTAAAAATACATCAGAAATACCCACACCTTTTCAACGATAGAAGGATATACTAAGAGCACAACATTATACAAGGTACTTGTTTTAATTAAAAAAAAAATTATTTAGTAAATTTTGAGAACAAAATTTTTATAAGGAGGGGAGGATGTGATGAACCCACAAATATATGATGAGTAGAAGCCTAAATGTACAAAATATGTAAACGTATACGAAGGTGTTTCTCTGTTAGGACCCTTGATTTCATGTTTGATACTTAAGAAAAACCTTGTCTAAGTGAGTACTCAGAGACCATTGCGGTTCAGTCACTCCCCGAAGGTCGGACTGGACAAAATGAAATTTCATAGGATAAACAGAGTAGACACTGTTTGTATACGTATATAACTACATATATATAAAATAATATTTTTATTAAAAGTTTGTTACCATTTCTAGCTTTTCACACACAATTTTAAGTAAATAATAAAATAACAATACTTTATATAATAATAATAATAAGGAAGGGGACAAAACCCCTTCCCATAACTTTTTTTTTTAAATAATAATAATAATAATACAATAATAATAATGTAAGGAAGGGGACAAAACCCCTTCCCATAACTTTTTCTTTGGTTTCCCGTGACTTTCCTACAACACATTTCTCCCCACTCCCCCATTATTTTTCTTCTTATTTCCTTCTATTTTCCCATGCTAACTCCACTCCCCTCCAATCAACTTCCCCATCCCCATTAATTGTGTTGTCTTCTTAGACTCAATTTCCGGCAGCCCCCTTGGCAATTTTGTAGCCGCCCCCTCACCAGAAAATCCAATTTTAAAATTGGTCCCTCGCCACTGCTTATAAATAGAGAAGTTTTCTTTATTGAAATCTCACAACTTCTACGTGAAAAATATATTTCCAGAGAAAGAGAAGGAAAAGTGAGTAAAAGAATTAGTGGTAGAAAGTGAATTTTTACAGTTAAAATTCTCACACCACTCTTTCTAATCTCATTTTAAGAGTTAAAAGTTTGTTGTAACCGATTCATTAGGTTAAAACAGAGTAAGTAAATTTAATTATGTTAGGTTTTTATTAAATTTTACTTGAATTTATTTTTGTGTATATTTGATTATACCAGTTCTATTTTTAATATACTTGCGTTTATTTTTGGATTAAGAAATATTCTAATTCCTTCGGGTAATTTACAACATTACTATTTTCTATTCAAGAAAAATATTTTTAGGATGAAAATTGTATGGCATGAGCTTGTTAAATTTTATTGCATGTTTTACAAAACAATTAAGATATGGTAAAATTTTTTATGATGTTATTCATGTTATTTCATAAATTATGTATAAAATTTTTATAATGTTGCTTTAATTGCATAAAGTATATATACAAGGATGTTTTTAAATTAAATTTGGTGGTATAAAGGCAAAGGGGGATGGCAATAGTTGAATTGGGGGACGGCGATACGTAACGCCTCAATTTCAGTATGTGCTTTGATGTGTACCAGAATATATATATTTAAAAACCCTTATGGTTAAGAAAGTTCAAAGTCATCAATGCTCGATACCGTAGCTTAAAGTTTAAAGGGGTTAGAGTGCACCCACATTGTTTACAGAGTGGTTTACAGAATAGTGGATTTCTCTTCAGTACACACCTAGCCTCGGGCTATGTCTTAATAGGAAAAATCTCACTTATAGATTACAGTTTGATTTAGTTTAGTTGGCCAACCAGTTAAGTCCAGTTTTCGGATCGCACAACCTTATCATGAGGGTAAACATGACTTATAGTTAACAGGCCTAAGAGATATTTTTTACAAAGTGAAGAAAATATATGTGTATATTTATGGGAATCTGTATTTAAAAGGGTCTGAATGATGATTTACGAGAAAGGCATAAAGGAAAGTGTATATATATAAGTAAGTATTATAGTTGCAATTTTAAAGTTAACAAGTTCAGTTTAACAATTATAGTGTATTGATTACGTGTCAAAGTTGCGTAATTAGGTGTTTAAATGCATTAATTAAGTGTTACAATTTTACTTAAATGTCTAATTATGTCCAGTTTTTAATCATTGAGCTCATTTGATAATATTAAGATAATTATCCTATTTTTACCGTAAATTTACGAATATTCATGTTTAATGATTGCAGGACAATTTTTGAAAGTTAAAGGAGACACAAAAATGCATTCAAAGTGTGGGTCGTGTGCGTGGAAGAAGAAGAGATGCCAAGGGGTCTTGAGTCGTGCCATGTAACTTCAAAGGAAGCCATGCGCAAGAGAATGACATGTGAGGAGAGGCCATGCATTCAAATTGGAAGTCGGGCCACGCATGAAATTGCAATCCGTGCGCTGGCCGTGAGCTTTTGAGAAGCTGAAGGCCCAAGAGAAAGTTGTGCCATGCACGCAATTGTGGGCCGAGACCATTAAAGAAAGTAGTGGGCCATGTGCTGGGTCTCGAGCCATGTGCACAGAGAAGTGAAGGAGGCCCCTGCATGCATGGGCCATGCAAGCGATGCACTGAAGCCCGTGCGAAGACCAAGGAAGAAGGGAAAAGTGTGGGAACCAAGAAAAAAATAATTAGGGTTTTCTAGACGGTGCTTTTAAGTGTGCTTTTTGAGAGACTTTAGGGCAGCCACACACTATTTTCTTGGAGGCAGCGTCGTGACTAGAGGCCTCCACACCATATGGCCCTCTCTCTCTCTCTCTCTCTCTCTCTCTCTCTCTCTCTCTCTCTCTCTCTCTCTTACCTTGTTTTAATTTAATATTTGTTTGAGTATTTTTATTGTTGAGTTTACTTTGCTTTCATTTAAAGTTATTGCTGAAATTAAATGTTTGTTTAAGTTAATTAGTGTGTTAAGCTTATTTTATTGTTGAAGAATTTTTTTATTTAGACTAATTTTTGCTTAAACTCTCTCTCTCTCTCTCTCTCTCTCTCTCTCTCTTGTTTCTTTAATTGATTATTTTTTTTAAACTTCAATTTCATTTTAATATTTAATGGAACTTATTATTATTGGATTAATTTTCATTTAAGCTCATTTTAATGTGTCTTTATTTTGTTAAAGCATTTGGTTGAGTTTATTTTTGCTTAAGACTTTGTTTAAGTGTACTTTATTTTTTGTACAAACCTTTTTCAAGTGTTTATTTTGTTTAAGCATTTGGTTGAGCTCATTTTTGTTTAGGACTTTGTTTAGTTGTAGTTTATTTTTGTTTAGACCTTTGTTTAAGTTTAGCTTATTTTTTTGTTTAAGACAGTATGGAGTAGGTTTATCTAATTGTGTCAATGCCTTTATGAGATTAGCCTTTATGAGATTAATTAAGACTTCTTTCTTAGTTCATTATTTGAATGTTTAAAGAGTTGGTTATTTTAATTGTTTAATTTTGTTAGCTTTGGTATAATCCCAAGAGGGGGGGTGAATTCGTATTTAAAAATTCCTTCCTAGGTCAATCAGTCTAGCAGCAGTATTGTACAACCTAGGGGCATTCTAAGTATATATGAAATTGCAGATATGAAGTATTTACCAATATTTAAAAGCATACAACGCAATTTCAGTATTTCTCAACTCAATGCAATTTTGTGTCTATTAGATACGCAGTATATTCAACAAGGAAATTAAATCAAGCACACAGCAGAATATAATGCAGAAAAAGTAAAAGTGACATCGAATATGATACGAGGTTCAGCCAATCCTGCCTACGTCCCCGCCTTGGCATACTCGCACAAGGATTACACTAAGGCTCACTTAACGGGTGGAGTGGCACCTAAACAACCATGTCAATTAGCACAAGGTTGACCTCAACCTTTACAAACAATCCTTACCGAGCTGGATTACCACCCCTCAGGCCACGCCTAGCATACAACAGTATTTTCACAATATAACCGGTACAGTGATTATGGTTTCATGTAAAGCAAACATGTACCAAAATACAGCACAAACAAATATACCCTCACAGATGATATGAATTTAATGCTCAGGTGAGATCCAATATGTAAACTCTCTAAGATGTGTGAGTGTATGTATATGTGAGAGTTCAACCTTTGATTCAAGATAAAATATTCAACACACAAATGATCAAAGGAAATTTAACACAATCCCAATCAAATATCTCAAGGATATTCTAAATGTAAAGCACAATAGATATTTTGGATTGAAGCTGATAAAAACAATATCAAATATAATATGTAAGCTTGTGTAAAATAATATTTTTCCAAATCAAAATCTACAAGCTTGATGAGTCTTGCAATCAAGATGCAAAGACTCACTATCTATAAGGGTATTCCCGCTCAAGGATTTATTGTTTACATCAGGGGAAAAACCCTAGCTAAAAACTCTTAATGAAAATAGTCAATCAACAAGTAAGGAGAGTTTTAGCAATGTAAAACACTCAATAACACTCTTGGGAACTTGATCTATCAAGGGAATAGCAAAATAGAGTGTATGGAAGTAGTATGGGCTAAATGAGATTTGAAAATTTTAGAGAGTTTTTCCTTAATGATCTTGCTAATCAACCCTTAATTTTGCAAATGAGAAGATATATATAGGCAATGGCAAAATTATGATCGTTGGGGACTCATGGGCATTATTAGAAAAGTTTAAAATAGGTTTAGAAAAATTAACCCAATTTAATTAAATTTAACCCCAGTAAAAAATAATTTGACCCACGAGATTCAAGTGCTCAGTCTGAGGTTCGAGTGTCTGAATAGACACACTCAAAAATTCACTTTTTAAAGGTTCGAGTGGTCAGATTTGGTTGGCTGAACCAAAATCAGTAGCATTCTGTCTGAGGTTCGGGTGCCAAGACTACATTCGGTTAACCGAACCAAGAAATTCGGTCGCCTGAGCCCTTTCGAACGTGATCGTTCGGGCGCCTCAGTAGTTGAAAAGGAACCTGACATAGGTTTGGGTGCCCGAGGGAGATACGCTTAAAAGTGGTTCAGGTGCCCGAACACAAAGTCAATATGTTGACTTGTTCGGTCGCCCGAGCCGTTTTACACGGCATGGGTTCAGTCGCCCGAACCCTCTCAATATTTTCAATTCAAGTCTATTTTATCTCAATTTTGATCCCCTGATTATGAACGATAATAGGGACTTATTAGTGCATATTTGTTGGGACCTAAGGTCTTTTCAAGAACGCCCAAAAACCTGGCGTCGGTCAACCAAAAGTCATTAAATCCTAAGGTCATTCGGTCGCTATGGTCTTGTTGAGCATTAAATCCTATCATTCATGCAAATGCATTATTACAGACCATATAAATTATTACAGACCAATTAAAAAGGAATGCAAATACAGTAGAGAATAGGTCTTCATTCTTTTGATTCTTCAGACGCCATAAATGAAGCTTGATCTTCATAGTCCGTATGGCTTGCTTAAGTTCCTACTAACAGTACATGCTAAGGATAAACTTGTTCAAGAAGCTCAGTGCACAGGTAAGAAACATTGGTTTTGTTATAATCAAAACGGGATCAAACTCATAGAGTCAACATTCTCCCTCTTTTTTATGATGACAAAAACAATTTGCAAAAGTGGGCAAAGCCAATAGGCTTCCCCTAAGTATATGCATAGAATTTAAATTTGAAGTACAGACATATGAAAAATAAAGACCAACTAACACAAATTTTGCATTCAATTTTAATTGTCAATAAAGCTCAATTCTGATATGTATTAAGATATATTTAGCTTTAGATGTATTTAGCTTTCCCAATTTTGCATTAAATATTTCTCCCCCTTTTTGACATCAGTAAGAAAGGGCTAAGGTGGGAAAGTAAACACAAGAAATTCAGATATAAGATTCAATTTTGAAAAAAAATTTGAAAATTTCGGTAGCATGTCATTTGAAAATAGGGTAATTCCCAAAAATAAATCAAAGACCTGAATGATTAAAAGAATAGCTTATTATCAATGCATGCAAGATATTCAGTATAGTCCAAAACAGTGCATGCCATGATTCAAATTCACCCAACATTCATGATCAGTATGTTGCACACAACTCAATATATATATTAAGAACATGAATCTAAGTCTTAGAATTGTTAAGGAATTTCAGAGCCGAGAATTTTAAGTTAAGTTACTCCCCCTAATAATTTGAAGATATGACTTAATTGAAACGAGTTGCTTACACAAATCAAAATTCATTTCATTTTGCCAACAGTATAAGCCATTCATTTTAAATCCTTTAACCCAACCATACTGATGATTTATCAACTATATTATGATTAGTATGGTCATCCCTATAGGCCATAGATGCATCTTAGAAAATATATTAAGGCATGAACTAATACTCATAACGTAGGACAATACATAACTATTCATAGATCTTTAAGCATTGGATATGATGTTCAAGGTTCTTTTGAAAATCCTCAATATTTCAATAAGTGACATTGATGCATATAAGATCTTTAAGCTCTTTCTCTAGGGACGGAGCTTAGCTCCTCTAACTATCTGATGATTATGCAAGGATGAAATTTAATTTTCAATTAGTTTTCACTCATCCTTTTAAAAAATATTTTAACATTAATTTTATCATAATCATCTTTAACACAAGGTTTTATATAGGAAAATCCTGGTGAAATTTTGGCAGCATGTCGTTTGTATATAGGATATTTTTCCATAAAACCTATACCTGATAGTGGGTTGTTTTCAATAGATAAATTATATAAAGCAAGCAACAACCTAATATCCACAACTATCATGCAAATTATATCACTGCATCTACCATGCAGGAGGCTTTCAATACAAGCATGCTTTCCAGTAGTTCAATCAACAACTCATAAAAAGAAATGAACTATTCAATAGATGATATGAACAATAACTAACAATGGATAGTTATGAGATTAGTGCAGAGCTGTTCTCTCAAGAGCATACAAACATATAAGCATAGATAAAAATTGAGAGCATTTTAATGAATATAGATATGAAAGAAGAATGCTCCCCCTCAATTATGCACTCAACTCATTTAATGTCCTTTTCTTATTTTTCAAATCATTTAGCCAAGAGATCTAGATTTTTAATGATATATGCTTGGCTTTGGATGAATGGGCTTAGAGGACCAAAAAGTCACAATGAATATTTCTTTGAGAGTTCTAAGCCTATATTTGCCTCTTTTCTTATGATTTACAATGCATGAGAGGCCCCAAGTTGGAATGACTTTTGATTTAAACTACATGTGCATAGGTCTACTTGAATTTTGATACATTCATCTAGATTGAGACCTAGTGCAAATAATTTTAGTCATTCAACTCATCTCTAAGTACAAGAAGCTCTAATAGATTTGATTTTAACTTCAGAGCTTATGGAGCTAAAATGAGTAAATACTCTTAACAATTAAATCTTTATTAAGTTAGGGAGAGTATTTTTGAAAAGCAGGACATTATTTAATATACGCAAGCCTAGGATTATGTTCTGACCGTTTTGGCAAAGAGCATTATAAAGTATATTAGACTGTAGCTCTTTGGTGATTGGAAAGTATCCTTTAAGTATGATCACTATTTTGAGTAAGGATACGAACCATGGAATAGGATGAAAACTTTATCGAATGTGATCGTGGTTGGTAAAGATTCCCTGTGGAGGATACGATGAACCAAAATCAGAAGATTTTTATATTTTAAACACAAAAGGGAATATTTTGATTAATCAGTGAAGCTAGAATCCCTTGGTGGTTGCCTCTAATTTTGATTATGGAAGGATGTCTTTAAGTAAGCACTAGTTAGAATAGGGACTAATGATCATTAGTGCTTAAGCCTAGAGTGATGACTAAGCTATGGTTAAGGCTTTTATATTAAAAAATGAGTATAGGTTTAAATAATATATATCGAGATGGATTTCCTAAAGCTCAAATATGTGCAATGGACAATATATGCTTAACTTAAGATTTGTATATTCAAGTATGAATTAAGCATTGAGAATAATATGCCAAGCACTTTACCTTGTCCATTTGGAAGTGAATTTTTATTCATGTAGCCAATAATTTGATATTTTAATTAATGAATATATGCATTAAGTTCAAATTGGTTATTTTGTTTGAATTTTCATATTGGCTTAATTTTTTTTTTAAGATCCTTAGTATGTAAAAATTTTGAATAGTGGACATACTAAGATTTTACATTTTTAGCCCGAACCACTTCCTAAGTCTTTAGTCAACACTACCCACCATAGCTAATCCTAAATGCTAAGGAAGAATTATGTGATCATCTAATTCCTATTTGAGCAAATTCTTCCTTGAATTTCAAGGGGTTTTCTTTCTTAACAACTCATACCATTTTTATGTTTTGATTCTTAATGGGTTAGGATTAGGTGGTACTTGGACTCTCCGTACTTGTTTGCATTTAACACCTTTCCTTTTAAATGGGCATTCAAATTTTATGTGCCCCTTCTTTTTACATAAGATGCATGTGGTGTGAGTGTATGGACTGGATGAGGTACTAGCATAATGTTTAGATTCTCTTACAAAGTACCTCATGTATAGGTTCTTGCTTTTTCTATTTTCAATTCCATTAAAACCTATACCTTCTTTATCTAAGGTCATCTTTTGTGAACTTAAGAGTTTGTCAAAATTTTATTTACCTCTAGTGAATGTATGGATGATCTTAGACTGGTCTTCTACTTTCTTTTCTAGATCTTGCATTTTTTAATCTTTCAAGTCTTTGCAAACACTTTGTAATTTAATAATCTCTTTAGTCCTGTTATTTGCTTTGTATTCAAGTTTTACAATAAGAAGATCTTTATTATTATCATTTGAAGTTTGAGATCTTACTGCTTTCAATTCTTTTTCTAATTTTTCATTCTTGTTTACTAACTCGTTGATTTTAAAATCATTTTCCCTTTCAACAAGAACTTTTGATTCACATTCTTTCTCATATGCCTCATACTTGTTCTTTAAAGTCGTATATCTTTTGTTAGCTTTAACAAGTAACTTATGAATTCTAACATATTCAATTTGCAGTTCTTCATAAGTAGGCATGCTCTCACTATCACTACTATCACATGATTCAGAATTAGATGCATCTTCAAATCATCACATGAATCATTGCTAGGATTATCTAATAACATAGAAGGAGACAGGTTTACCTCATCATCGGTTAGAGCTATGAAGAACGATTTACCTCCTTCATGGCCTTTTGAGCTAAAGTCACATGGAGCTATAGACTTTTCATGCTTAGATGCTTCATATCCCTTTTCAAGTTCCTCCCATATTGCTTTAGCGTTTTGACATGTCCTTATTTCACGAAAGATATTAGTATCTAAAGCATAAAATAGAATATTCATGGAATCAAAATTTATTTGAATTAAACTCATATCGTTATCATTCAACTCAATTTCTGATTTGGGGATTTCAACATTATTGACACTTTTCATAGGTACAATATCCCTTGAGTAATGACTCTCCAAGTCCTCCAATTCAATGTTTTTATAAAGATAGTCATTCTAAGTTTCCAAACAGAAAAATTTTCACTGGAAAATATTGGAGGATTTGCAGAGAACCTACCCTCACATTATTGGGATACACCAACATGAGCCATTTTGATCTTTTACAAAATAACGTTTAAGTCTAGGTAACGAGGCTCTAATACCAATTGTTAGCTTTGGTGTAATCCCAAGAGGAGGGGTGAATTGGTATTTAAAAATTCCTTCCTAGGTCAATCAGTCTAGCAGTAGTGTTACACAACCTAGGGGCAGTCTACGTAAATATGAAATTGTAGATATGAAGTATTTACCAATATTTAAAAGCATACAATGCAATTTCAGTATTTCTCAACTCAATGCAATTTTGTGTCTATTAGATACACAGTATATTCAGCAAGGAAATTAAATCAAGCACACAACACAATATAATGCAGGAAAAGTAAAAGTGACACCAAATATGATATCGAGGTTCGGCCAATCTTGCCTACATTCCCGCCTTGGCACACCCGCAAAAGGATTACACTAAGGCTACTTAACGGGTGGAGCGGCACCTAAACAATTGGGTCAATTAGCACAGGGCTGACCTCAACCTTTACAAATAATCCTTACTGGCTAGATTACCCCCCCCCCCTCAGGCCATGCCTGGAATACAACAGTATTTTCAAAATATAACCGGTACAGTGATTATGCTTTCATGTAAAGCAGATATGTACCAAAATAAGAACTCTCACATATACATACACTCACACATCTTAGAGAATTTACATATTGGATCTCACCTGAGCATTAAATCCATATCATCTGTGAGTGCATATTTGTTTGTGCTGTATTTTAGTACATATCTACTTGATTAAGAAGTATAATCACTGTACTAGTTATATTGTAAAAATATTGTTGTATTCCAGGTGTGGCCTAAGGGAGCGGTAATCCAGCTCGGTAAGAATTATCTGTAAAGGTTAAGGTCAGCCCTGTGCTAATTGACCTAGTTGTTTAGGTGCCACTCCACCCATCAAGTGAGCCTTATAGTGTAATCCTTGTGCGAGTGTGCCAAGGTGGGGATATAGGTAGTATTGGCCGAACTCTGATATCATATTTGGTGTTGATTTTATTTTCCGCAATTTACATTCTGCACATGTATGTTCATGTTTATTATTTGAATATTTTTTTGGGATTATGCATACGTAGAAAGACCCTAGGTTTGTGAAATACTGCATGCTGGATTAGCTAAACCTAGGAAGAATTTTTAAATATCAATTCACCCCCCTCTTAAGATTACACAAAAGCTAACAAATCCCAAGAAATCGAATCTGAACTATGTTCAGTAAACTATTTTTTTTCTCCTTTTTGTTTAACTCGAGTTTAAAATTAATCTACATTCCCTGAGAAGACGATCTGGCCTTTTGGGCTAATTATTATGCAACAAAACTCCTATACTTGGGTAGCCTTTATACTGCTCATTTTTTGAGTGAGTCAACTTTTTGGTGCCATTGCTGGGGAATGTCAGATTTAGTTTCAGACTAGTGTTTTCCCTTTATTTTGATTTTTCTTATAATCTAAAAAAAATTAGAAAAAAAAAAAGAATTTTTTTTCATGATTAGCTTCATATCTGTTGCATTTTTTTTGTGTTTTCTATTATATTGTTGAATGACTGCTGTTTGGATTGATGTTTGATGCCTTGAGTTAGAGACATTTCAAATAGATTATAAAAAATTTCACTTAGTAATAGTATTGACACACACAACACAGAGTCAGATAGCTCTTCTATTTCTTTTACAAGTGAGGATAATGAAATTGATTTATACAATCCTTTTGTGGAAGAGAGTTTTGAAGAAGTTATGGCTACAACTAAACCACGCACTCTTAAGAATTTTTTGCAACCCACACAAACCACTACACCATCTTGCATTACTTTACCTAATGATGCACCTAATTTCACAATTAAGTATGAGACGTTGTTAGTGATACCTCAATTCCATGGGATAGATTCTAAGAGTTCTTACCAGCATTTTACAGACTTTGAGTTGGCTTGCACTACTTTCATTACTAGAGCCGGCACTGA
Source organism: Malania oleifera (assembly GCF_029873635.1). Classification (NCBI taxonomy): domain Eukaryota; kingdom Viridiplantae; phylum Streptophyta; class Magnoliopsida; order Santalales; family Ximeniaceae; genus Malania; species Malania oleifera. The sequence continues at coordinate 36,660,792 of NC_080422.1, forward strand.
TGAGTATATTAAGCTTCGTTTATTTCCTTTCTCTTTAAAGGATAAAGCGAAGATCTGGTTTAATTCTTTAAGGTCTAATTCTATTTCTAACTGGATTGATATGCAACGTGAGTTCTTACATAATTTTTTTCCTTTTCAGAGAACCTAGTTTCTGCAAGAGCAAATCAGTCAATTTATGTAGAAAGGTGATGAGACTTTCTAAGCTTTTTGGGAAAGGTTCAAGGAGCTGACAAACATTTGTCCACATCATAGGTTTGAGTTTTGGAGGCTGGTCAACTATTTTTATACAACTCTCACTCCTGAATGCAAGCAGTTTGTTCAGACCATGTGCAACGGGGAATTCTTTAGCAAGGAACCGGATCAGGCACTATCATTTTTTTGATTACCTAGCTGAAAGTGCCCATCAATGGAATACACGATCTGATCAGGAATCACTGGTAGTACAACCTCTCAGAGCAATTGGTGATGGAGGTAAATATGAAATCAAAGAGGAAACTGATGTCCAGGCTCCTATTGTTGCTTTGGCTAGAAAGGTAGAGGTTATGGAATTAGAGAAGGTTAAAGCTGTGAAACCAGTGGAGGTATGTTCTTTTTGCACCAATTCTAGCCATAAGACTCAGGATTGTCTGATTATGCCAGTATTACGGGAGAGTGGGTCTGATGAGATGCAATCAGCAAATTGGGCTAACAGAGCACCAAATTAGCCTTTCTCTAAAACTTATAATCTAGGATGGAGGAGTCATCCAAATTTTTCATGGAGGAATGATCAGTTTGGTCAATCTTCTTCACAGTTTCAGCAACCTCTTCAGTCTTATGCACCACCTTCTCAGCCAACATATCATCTGGTTGCTCCTCAGCATCAGTATCACCCACATCAGATTTCTCAACACTATTCACCTTTAGGATTCCAATCCAATGTGCCTACTCCACCGAAGAAGTCTCTTAATGATAGCATGGCACAGATGGCTAATACACTTCAGCAATTCATGTAGATTCAGGTCACAACTAACAATCAGAATACTCATGCCATAATGAATTGTGGGGCACCATTAACAATATGGGCATGACATTGAGTACCCTAGAGAAGGGAAATTTCCAACATAGCCTCAGACTAATCCTCAAGTGTACAAAAAAATAGCAACAAGTACATAATGTATCAGGGGATTCTATTGAGACAACAAAGGTCGTTATTACCTTGAGAAGTGGGAAAGAAGTTTCCCGACCTGAGAGACAAACAATTGCCCCAACACCTGAACTTGCAACTGAGACAGATGAAACCAAAGAAAAATTAGAGGAAACAAGCCCATAATTGAAGAAGTCAGTCAATGTGGAGGCCGAGACTAGTAAGGAGTACCGATCTATGATACCCTATCCTCAGAGTTTGACAGCTGACCAGAAGAACAAATACCACACTGAAATTTGAGAAATCTTCAAGCAAGTGAAGATTAATATTCCGCTTTTAGATTCCATACAACAAGTTCCTTCATATACTAAATTTTTAAAGGACTTGTGCACAGTGAAGAGGAAACTGAATGTAAAGAAGAAGGCTTTCTTGAAAGAGCAAGTCAGCACATTAATATTGAGTGAAACTCCTCAAAAGCTTAAGGATCCTAGTTCTCCAACTATTTCCATTATAATCGGTGAATCTCACATTGGGAGAGCTCTACTTGATTTAGGGAGTAGTGTGGACTTGCTACCATTCTCGATATATAAGTAGTTGGGGTTGGGTGAGTTGAAGAAGACCTTTGTGATGCTATAGTTGGCTGATAATTCAGTCAAGGTACCATGTGGTATTATTGAAGATGTGTTAGTTCAGGTGGATAAATTTTATTATCCAATGGACTTTGTAGTTTTGGATATGCAACAGCTAGTCTCCACCATTTACCAGACACCTGTCATTCTTGGACGTCCGTTCCTTGATACCTCCAATGCATTGATCAATTGTTGGAGTGGAGTACTAAAGCTTACATTCAGGAATATGACATAGGAGATGAACGTGTTCAATCCCTACAAGAAGCTGAGTGGTTGTGATGACTTAGAGGTACATGTAGTTGATTTGATAGATGACTTTGATATTTTAGAGCTATTATTGGTACTTGATTCTAATAGTGCATTTGAGGATGACTCTTCCATGCATCCTGATGTTTTTGATGAGATAGTTCCTTTCTCTAGAGAGTTGATAGAATCAGAGAGGCAGTTCACAGAGATAGATGGTCCCCCTCAGTTATTAGATGTGGGTTACACGAGTAGTTGGCATAAGCCAACTTTTGAAGCTCTTGACTTACCAGAAAACATGAAGTCATCGGAAGAAGAAGTCCCTGCACTTGAGTTGAAACCATTACCTGAGGACTTGAAGTATGTTTTTCTATGCCTTGTAAAGGGCACATTCTCGGTGGTTATTTCCTCTCATCTTACTTTGAAGTAGGAAACTGAGTTATTGCAGGTACCGAGACATCATCGAGGAGCAATAGGTTGGACTATCGTAGACATCAAGGGTATTGACCCTTCAATCTGTACCCACAACATTTTTCTAAAAGGAGATACGAGACCAATTCGTGATGCACAATGGAGATTAAATCTCACCATGAAGGAGGTGGTGAAGAAAGAGGTGCTGAAATTGTTAGCTGCAGAATTCATTTATCCTATCTCCGACAGCAAGTGGGTAAGCCCAACACAAGTGGTTTAAAAAAAAAATCTGGTTTAACTGTCATTGAAAATGCTAGTGGAGAGTTTATCCCATCTAGGAAGGTAATGGGTTGGAGAATGTGTTTTGATTACCCTAAGCTGAATTCAGTAAGCCGAAAAGATCATTTCTCGTTACCTTTCTTGGATCAAATACTCGAGAAAGTAGTTGGTAATGCTTTTTAGTATTTTCTAGATGGTTTTTCTTGATTTTATCAAATTTTCGTAGCACCAGAGGATCAAGAAAAGACCACCTTCGCTTGTCCATTTAGTACTTATGCTTTTCGTAGAATGTCATTCAGTTTATGTAATGCACCTGCTACTTTCCAGCACTGTATGATGAGTATTCTTTTTGACTTGTTAGATGATATGTGTGAAGTTTTTATGGATGATTTTTCTATGTTTGGTAAGTCTTTTGATGTCTATTTGAAAATTTTAATTGCTGTTTTGAAAAGATGTGAAGAGAAGAATTTGTTGTAGAATTGGGAAAAATGTCAGTTTATGGCCAGTAGTGGTTTGGTTCTTGTTTATCTAGTTTCTGAGCGTGGTATAGAGGTTGATAGAGCCAAGATAGAGCTGATTTCCCAATTACCTATCCTTAATACAGTGAGGAATATCCGTTCTTTTCTCGGTCATGTTGGCTTCTATAGGTGTTTTATTTAAGGTTTTAGTAGTATTTGTAAACCATTGTGTTCTTTATTGCAAAATGATTTCGATTTCTTATGGACTGATGAGTGCTAACAGGCCTTTGAGACCCTAAAGAAACACTTGACAATTGCACCCATTATGCAACCTTCTCGATGGGACTTGCCTTTTGAAATTATGACAGATGCTAGTGATTTTGCTCTTGGTCCCGTTCTTGGTCAAAGATTCGATAACAAGCCTTCTGTTATTTATTATTCAAGTTGTACTTTAAATGATGCTCATAAAAACTATACCACCACCGAGAAGGAGTTATTCGCTGCAGTGTTTGCTTTAGATAAATTTTTTTCTTATGTTATTAGGTCACCTGTTGTTATTTTTACTAATCATTCTGCTTTGAGGTATTTGTTGGCAAAAAAAAGGATGCTAAGCCCAGATTGATACGATGGATTCTCCTTCTTCAAGTGTTTGACATTACCATTTGAGACAAAAAGGGAGTTGAAAATGTTGTAGCTAATCATCTTTCTCGTTTGCAGCTACCTAATGTATCTTTATCTCTTCCTCCCTTAAATGATGATTTTCTTGACGAGCATATTTTTGTAGTATCACGCGCTCCTTGGTTTATGGATATTGTAAATTAGCTTGTCACCGACCAAATGCCAGAGCACTAGGCAGCTCAACACAAGGTAAAGTTTCTTGCAGAGTTATGACACTATTATTTCGACAATCCTTATTTGTTTAAATATTGTTCTAATCAGATGGTGCGTTGATGTGTGCCTGATGATGAGTTTACCTCTGTGATGCATTTTTGCCTCAAAAATTTTGCAAAGTGGACTCTACTGGCCTACTATGTTTAAAGATGTTGAATATTTTTGCAAGACTTGTGAGCCCTATGAGAAACTTGGAAAAATTATAGCAAAGAATGAAATGCCTTTTCCCCCTATTTTAACTCTTGAAATCTTTGATTGTTGGGGAATTGACTTTATGGGACCCTTCCTAAACTCCTTTGGGAATTCCTACATTTTAGTTGGTGAAGATTATGTGTCAAAATGGATGGAAGCCATACCTTGTAGGACAAATGATCATAGGGTTGTCATCCGATTTCTTAAAGACTTGTTTGCATGTTTTGGCATGCCCAAGGCGATCATTAGTGATGGAGGGTTGCATTTTTTCAATAAACCTTTTGAAAAAATCATGCAAAAATATGGAGTGACTCACAAGGTCTCTACTCCACATCACCCTCAAACTAATGGTCAAGCTGAGTTGGCCAATAGAGAGATCAAGATCATACTTGAGAAAACGGTCCATCCCAATTAAAAGGATTGGTAAGAAAAATTAGTTGATGCACTCTGGGCTTATAAAACTGCATTCAAGACAAATTTAGGGATGTCTCCTTATAGGTTACTTTATGGTAAGGCTTGTCATTTACCTGTTGAAATTCAGCATCGTGCTTTATAGGCTATAAAAATATTAACTTTTCACTTGATGATGCCAAAGGTTTAAGAAAGTTTTAGATTTTTGAGCTTGAAGAATCCAGGAGGAAAGCCTACGACAATGCTTGCTTAGCCAAGTAACGGATGAAGTTGTTGCATGACAAGAACATTTAAGGGAAACAACTTTTTCCTAATCAGCAAGTGCTTCTTTATAATTCCAGACTGCACTTTTTCTTAGGAAACTGAAGTCCCGATAGGGTGGCCCGTACATCATTAAAAAGGTCCATTCTCATGGAGTTGTAGACATTGTAGATTCAAAGAATGGCAGTAACTTCACAGTCAATAGACAACGTCTTAAGCCTTTTATGACTCCCTTCCATCTAAGTGAAGAGGTCTTGCTTCTGCAAGACCCCAGGGGAGTCCTCTGACCTTTCTCTTTTATTGTCTTTTTTTTCTCTTTCTTTTTTGTTTTATTTATCATTATTTGCATCTTTATTTTCTTTTTCTATTGCATTTATTGGTTGTGATTTTCTGTTTTTTTTTCTGTTGGTTTGCTTCCCTTGTGCACATCTTTTCTGTTTCACTTATACTTTCACATTGAGGACAATGTTATATTTTAGTTGGGGTGGGGGGGGGAGAGAGAGAGAGAGAGAGAGAGAGAGAGAGAGAGAGAGAGAGAGAGAGAGAGAGAGAGAGAGTTTGCATGTGCAATTGTGTGCTTCCATCTAATGAGTTTTAATGTGATATTTGCATGTTAGTTTTGTCCACCTTTGGGAAATGCTGGTATTGAGCTCAGAGCATGTTGAATTCTTTATTTGTGAATGTTACATGCTAAAATTTTTTCTTTTGAGGATATGGAATATGTAGGATGTAGTGAAAATCAAAGTTTAAATCAAAAGAGAACTTTATTCATTTCACTTAGTTTCAACCAAGGGAAGGATGTTGAAAGTTTTGCTAAACACACACAACATAGGCCAGAATACTTAAAAAGACTACCTTAGATTGTTTTTGGTTGATGCATACTTTAGTTGTTTTGGACTTTAATGAACCATATCCTAATGGCTTAGAAAAAGAAAAAATAAAAATTTTGAAGCAGACGAAAATGAGAAACAAGCCAGGGACCAATTGCAAAAAGAAAAGAAGAAAAAAAGAGAAAAGAACAAAAAAAAAAAAGAAATAAAAAGACGAAACAATTGTGTTTTGGAAATGGATATCTATTAATGGGGTCCTAACTAAATAAAAAAAGTTGGTGCCTTCTAAAGTGTAGTAGTGTGAATGTCACCATTGTACATTTATGCATTGGAAACAACTACCTACTATCGGGGTCCTAACTAAACAAGAAGTGGGTACCTTTTAATGTGTAATAATGTGAAAGTCGCCAATACAATGATTTTGAATTAGAGTAAGACCGTGCGGTAGTCTCAAATTAATTGTTGTGATTGAAACCGTTAATGTCTATTGGTAGTCAATCTTGGAATTCTATCCTATTCTCATGCACGCAAGCTTTGTTACATTCCATTGCCTTGGTTGATTTACTAAATGGTGTATAAATCTCTCAGTTAATACTTAACTTGGATGAATCTATTTCCTGTGTTCCTAAACTCATTAAGCATATTTTAGGGTTTTCTAGATGGTGCTTTTAGGTAAGGGTGAGCAAACGGTCGGTTCGGGGAAATTCGGTTAATCATTTCCATTAACCAAACTAGCCGAATAAAGGATGTTAACCGAACCTCGCCCGACCGAATTACCTATTTGGGTAATTCGGTTAACCAAATTTAACCGAAATTATTAAAAATTAATTATTAAAAATAGAATATAATTATAAATTTTTTACCAATTCTACAACTTACTGCTACACCCTTAGCTCCCTCTATCTCCCTCCGTCCTATAGCGGCTCAAGTCCATCAACCTCTACAATTATAGGTCCCCGGAACCCACTCCACTCCCCTCCGTCGTAGAACTAATGCTAGAAGTCATCGAATTGGCGCCAAAAGTCGTCGAAGCCTTGGAACCAAAGGCCATTGTAGACGATATCGAGGAGGAAGAAGAAGAACAACAACAAACCATGGACGAGGTTTATGGGATGATACAGTGCCATTGCTTCAATAGGGTGCAATCTGACACCCGGCTAGCATCCCGCAAATCCCTGGTAAGGCTGTTGCAGAAGCTGAAGAAGTCGGCGAGTGTGAAGTCGGCGTTTGCGCATTTCGAGGAGAGCGACGTCGTTGAGAGCTACCATGAGGGAGGAAAAGGCTTGAGCGATGGAGCATTATAGGGAGGCGGATGATGGGGTCAACGCAAGGCCGATCATTTCATTAGTAGGTTTAGGCAGCAGGGGTGTATAATATATATTAATTTATGTTTGAAATTTAATTAATTATTAAATCGGTTAATCAGTTAACCAAATTTATATTTAATATTCACTGAACCGAAACCCGATTCACCGAATTTTTTTGAAGCCCAACCGAACCGAACGAACCGATTTTTTTACTCGAACCGAAGCGACCAATTTCAGACGGTTAAATCGGTTAATTCGGATTTCCCCGAATTATGCTCACCCCTACTTTTAGGTGTGCTTTTTGAGAGACTTTAGGGCAGCCACACACTATTTTCTTGGAAGCAGCACCACAGCTGGAGGCCTCCACACCATATGGCCTTCTCTCTCTCTCTCTCTCTCTCTCTCTACTCCGCCCCGCCGTTCGTCGTATCGCCTGGGTCCTACTGTCATGTCAATCCGCACCCTCTTCCTTCTCCACGGAGAAGATTCCAATCGCGAGCATGATCAATCTCCGAGACCGGGTGGCAGCTCCCTCCAACTTTCAGTCGGCGTCTCGCCTTCTGCCACACGCTCTCTCACTGTCTCTTTGTCTTCCATCAGTCTCGCCAGTCCCGCAGACGCGTCTCTCGCTACAGCGGGACTATCGGGCGCGCTCGACCCAGGATAGCTCCGTGTCACCCAAGCAGTCTCAGCCACGCCCGGGAAGCATCCTTGCCAGACACCCTAAGAACGGGATTGCTTTCCCACCTCGAAAACAGCTCCGACACACTCATAGGCGGTCGGAGCATACTTAGGCCGGGGACGGCGTCTCTAATCCAGAGGGCAGGATCAAAAAACTCGGACGTCTACCAAAACATCTCGTCCAGGCTCAAGCTCCAACCTACTGCGAAGACGCCGTGCTTGGACCGGAAACTATCCACACTCCGAGTCACATGTAGGCACTGCGCCCAAATCCACATTCATCGTCGAAACGAAGAGGTCAACAACGTAGATCGAATATGCTAAACAAAAATCAATCAAACCATCCGCACCTCAACTCATCTCAGCGCGTCGGCGGCACGCTCTGATCCGCGAGGAGAAATCACATATTGTCTATCCGTCTGAGAACCGTCATATTCGAATAACTCGCCCCACAATCTGTGAAGCCTCGGCGGCTCGTCGCGCCATCGCTCAATCCAAATGAGGGCTAAGCAGACATTCATCCCATCTCCATCTCCCGATTTTTCCTCGGCAACTCCTAGCCTCTCCCTCGCTATCCATCAATCGGAACACATCCTCCGCTCAATCGAAAAGTGGTCTTCTCGACAAACATGCGAGTCTACTTCCCGCCTCCCATCGAAACTCAAACAGGTCCAAAATAAAAAATAATCTGAATCTCAAGCCCCACCTCGTGGCTCAGCTCCACCGAAATCACACCGCTCTCAGAGGCAAAATGGCAGGAATCTACAGGTTCACGTCATCACTCTCTCTTCATCTCTCCGCTCATCCATTCCTCAAATCGGATCCTCTCTCTCGGTAGATCATACAGCTACTCACACTCTCCGTCATCCCCTGCTCCCCGCTCATCTCCGTCCTAATATCTCCACTCTCTCTCTCATCTCTCTCGTCTTTTTTTTATTTAATGATTGGTGTTTGAGTAATTTTTAATTTTTGAGTTTACTTTACTTTCATTTAAAGTTATTGCTAAAATTAAATGTTTGTTAAGTTCATTAGGGTTAGCCTATTGTTTAATTGTTAAGAATTTTTTTATTTTAGACTAATTTTTGCTTAAACCCTCTCCTCTCTCTCTCTCCTCCTCTCTCTCCTCTCTCTTCTCTCTCTCCGGATCTCTCTATCCTCTCTCTCTCTTGTTTCTTTAATTGATTATTTAGTTTAAACTTCAATTTCATTTTAATATTTAATGAAACTTATTATTGTTGGATTAATTTTCATTTAAACTCATTTTAATGTGTCTTTATTTTGTTTAAGCATTTGGTTGAGTTTATTTTTTCTTAAGACTTTGTTTAAGTGCAATTTATTTTTTGTTTAACCCCTTGTTTACGTTTTTATTTTGTTTAAGCATTTGGTTGAGTTCATATTTTTTAGGACTTTGTTTAGGTGTAGTTAATTTTTGTTTAGACCCTTGTTTAAGTTTAGCTTATTTTTGTTTAAGACATTGTGGAGTAGGTTTATCTAATTGTGTGAATGCCTTTATGAGATTAATGAAGTCTTCTTTCTTAGTTCATTATATGAATGTTTAAATAGTTCATTATTTTGTTTGTTTAATTTTGTATTGTTTATTTGCATGGTTGAATGAGTCATTGAATGAATTATACTGGGTTGGCATAGTTGGTTGGTTTGTTTAATCCCATGGTAGTTATATTTCTATTTAAGCATTTTATGTCTCTAGTTTAGGACTCACTTTGTTTTAATTTCATCACAAACTCTCAAAAATCCCAAGAAATCGAATCTGAACTGTATTCTATAAATTGTTTTTTTTTTCTCCTCTTTTGTTTTAGCCGGAGTTTAAAATTAATTTGCATTCCCTGAGGAAACGATATGACCTTTTGGACTAATTATTACATGACAGAACTCTTATATTTGGGACAACCTTTCGCTGCTCATTTTTAGAATGAGTCATGTATGGTTATGAAATTTTACTGCTATAGTTGATGGTAAATGTTTTATGTAGTAATTTTTAAATTTACTATTATTTTAAATGCTGTTTTGAAGTTACAGTATTTAATGTTATTTTACGAAATTATAATATTGTGAAAGCTCATTTTAGCCACACACTAATAATAATCTTATTTAGTTACTGAGCGTCGTCTCACCCCAAATATTATTTTATATTACAGATAATTTTGGAGAGCGTACCATAAGTCTAACGTAACAAGTGCATGAGCGGGAATAGAAATAGCATATTAAATTAAAAATTAGTATAATATCTTTTGGATTATGTTTGTATATTTTAGAATTTTTAAGAATGTTAAATTTTAATATTTGATTTTCAATTGTAATGAAGTTAATTAGTGCTCTGGTATAATAATATTTGAGGATTATTTACTTCCGCTGTCGAATTATTTATAGGAACCCACTCGGGTTCAGGTCTTGACAAATTGTCCCATTTAATTTGTGGAATAAAATTGAAAAAATCGAAAGAAAAACAAAACCAAAGTAGTAATGGAATTACTTTTGAAACGTAATTTTGTGTTTGATTAGAAACATAAAATAACTATAAGAATTCAAGTTTCAATTTGTTTTCAACATTTTGTATTCTTCAATCACTTATACAGTTAAATGAAAAATAAGTCATTTTTTATCCTTAAAATTATGCTTATTTGCTATTATTATTTCCTTTTATATTGTTATTATTATTGTTCTTGTTGTTATTATTATTTTATAATAATAAATATTATTATTATTATTGTAATTATTATGAGTTATTATTTTTATAATAAATATTATCTTTAAAATAATTATTATTATTTGATCTTTTTTATTATTAATATTATGTTTTAGTATTATCTTTATAATAAATATTACTAGTATTGCAGGAGTAAAATTATTTTTGTAATGCAGTTATTGCATTTGAATAATAACATAGAATGAATATAGCAAATAAACTATACAACAAATTGATGTAATTTAATTTTCAACATCAATAGTACATAATTTTCTTAAGTTTTTTTATATCATTTTTTTGTTTTAAATAATAATTTATATAAAATAAATTTAAAATAACCTAATATATATATATATATATATATATATGTGTGTGTGTGTGTGTATGTATGTATATACATTTTTCAAAGGATATGACAAAACCTCCATTCAAAAAAAAAATATAACACTTATATAACTACTACTTGATCTTATAATCAAATTAAAATGCCTCTAAATTCTTATTTATTTTATTCATAATTATTTTTTCAAAATTTAAGAACAAAATTTTAATTTGCTTCATTTCATGAATCGCAATCTTTTTTTTTTCCCTCCAAATTAAAAACATGTATATCACACACACACACACACACACACAACCTATTAGAAGAATAATAGAGGGAAAAATAAATATTAATAAAATTAATAATAAATAACACAAATGTCTATAAGTTAAGGCATAGAAGGACTGCCCCTTTTAAAGCAGATTTCACACACCTAGGGAGAAAATATGTAACGCCCCCGAACCCGCCAAGTGGGGCTCGAGGTGTTATGTGACCATTCATACGTCTCTAATACCATTCACGTAGCGAAAATAATTAAATATTCTCCAATTAAATACTAGAGTACTAATTTATACAATCCAAAAAGAAGTATCCATCTATCCATATTACATCACCAGCATTTAAAACATAAATTGTACATATAACTATTCTTACAACCACTTATAATTACCAGAAACTAAAACCCTGCCCTCAGAGCTTTCTAAGCTCGATCACCTGAAGAACCTGAAAAATTAATAATTTGCTGGGGTGAGATACTTCTCAGTAAGGATGGAATAAATTATAACAATGTGTGGCAGAAGACTTTTAGTGTATATAAAATATGGTTGTTTGTTAATCATGAGCAACTGACAAGCTACATGTAGACTGTACTCAAACATACATAACCAATATTTATAGTGAAAGTTCCCAAGAATTGGGGAGATTACACGCCTATACATGCAACGCCCCTTTACTCTGATACCATTTGTAACCTTGCCCTTTAACTTGGGTGTGGTTACAACTGATACTGATTAGGGCACTCACCTTACTCAATAAGCTCTCAGACGGAGAGTTTTACTTTGCCATAAATATTCATGCAGTTAATTTCACACACATGTACTCACACACATCCAATATCAATCATATTCCAGAGATCCACGTATTCACGTATCATACGTCATATCAGAACACATCAACATTCATAACACAATCAATTCACATGCATGTACAGACCCATAGTAAACAATACATTTCAATCACATCCACACAGGAAACTACACTCTTATTACACTTCTGTACTTCACTTTTGGTGGTTCTCAAGGCATCCCTCCCCATCGTTCCCTCTACGTACTGAGCATTCCTCCCCATCGTTCCTAGCATGTACTTCACTTCTGTCATGTTACAATTTCACATTGACCTATTCATAGTAATTTAGTAAAACGACCTCCTCATGTCACTGCCAACGTTTTACCCCCTTTATATAAATGACAATATAACGACCTCCTCAAATCTTGCCAACGTTATATTGCGATTTATATCAAGGACAATATAACGAACTCCTCAAGCCTTCCAACGTTATATTGTGAAATACCCGAATAACCACCCAAAACAAATCATCCAAACACATCAATGCATTTACAATAGTATTCACAACATCTCACACAAAACAAACCCATCAACACATTTACAATAGTATTCACAACCAATTTAATATGAAAAGTTAATCTCATGCCACACTGGTTTTTCCCAAATATGATTTATATTAAAAAACCATCATTATATATATATATATATATATATATATATATATATATTTACATACTCGAATTTAACCGGTTCAAAATTAATAAAAAGCTAGTGTAACTTATTCCCCTTACCCGTTCCTCGAAGTTTAGCCTAAACGAATGGAAAATGGAATCATGTGTTCCATAAATCCTAACTTAATTAGTTCAACCCCAGAATGCCCAATATTCTAACATTTCCAAGTTCAAATAGTTAAATATCTAATTAATCATAAAAATAACTCTCTTACCCTAGTTTTGGGGTGGTGCCCAGGAACCCCAAATCATGATTTCGCTTCAATTAACTTGGATAGAATCGCCCCTAGAACCTCGTGGTATTTTCTGATCATCAAATCAAGTTGCAACCGGGCCAAAATCGAAAAGAGAAGGCAGAGAGGCTGAAGCCCTAGAGAGAGAGAGTGAGGAGAGGAATTTTTCACGGATTAAAATTATCCAAGGCCTATTTATAGGCTGGTACTCATCGACGAGTATAAAAGGTTTGTCAACGAGTCAAAGAAGGACACTCGTCGATAAGAATAATGAGTTCATCAATGAATCTTTTAAAACCTGAAATTCCATAGCTTTCGGGATCTCCTCATCGACGAGCACAGTCCCTACTGTGTTGCCCCTTCAAATTTTCTTTCTTCTTCTTTTATTTACTTTTCTTTTATTTATGGGTTTGAGTTACTACATTCTCCCCTCCTTACAAAATTTCTTCCTCAAAATTTGCTAACCAATCATCAAATCGTAATTCCTAAGTAACCAAAATTCTTTTCCAAAGGCTTATCCCCTCAAATCAACCAACCTAACCTTCGAGTTCTAATTCCAAGTTCTAGTCTCTTTGCTTGTAAACATCACTATCGATGGATTTATCGTGGTTTTCTGAAACTTGTGACTGATTTTGAAAATCACAGAAGACCATCAAGGGGTTTCTGCCTCCAAGTCACAAAACAAAACTCCAAAATTTCCTACCAGTATCCTAATCTACCTATTCTTATCCTCATCACATTCATACCTACACTCTGGTAATAATCCTCCTAAAGTCTACAGAATCTATTTCCTAAGCTCTAATACCACTTTGTAACCCGGGGAGTTATGTGACCATTCACACGTCTCTAATACCATTCACGCAGCAAAAATAATTAAACATTCTCCAATAAAATACCAGAGTACTAATTTATACAACCCAAAAATATGTATCCATATATCCATATTACATCGCCAACATTTAAAACATAAACTGTACATATAACTGTTCTTACAACCACTCATAATTACCAAAAACTAAACCCTGCCCTCAGAGCTTTCTAAGCTCGATCACCGGAAGAACCTAAAAAATTAATAATTTGCTGGGGTGAGAAACTTCTTAATAAGGATGGAATAAATCATAATAGTGTGTGGCTGAAGAGTTTTAATGTATACAAAATATAGCTGTTTGTTAATCAAAAGCAACTAACAAGCCATATGCAGAGAGCCGAACCAGGAAAATAAGAAAATTAAATAAGAAAAAGAAAAAGGGGATTTCAGCAGGCTTCGTCAACGAGGTCCATGTTCTCGTCGACGAAGAGATCCAAAACGTCCAAAAAATATCAGGCTTAGGGTTCATCGATGAGGCCCTTTTTTCGTCGACAAACGACCTTATGTGGTTCATCGACGAAGGTGTCATTTCGTCAACGAATTTGACTGGGTCAAGGGGTCTATAAATAAATTTTCAATTGCTTCATTGTTAAGAAATCAAAATATCTCTCCCTCTCTCTCTAGAACTTAAGCCCACGCTCTCTCTCTCTCTATCTTCAATATTTCTCTGATCGTTGCCTGTTTCGACGATCAGAAGTTACCACAAGGATCAGGGGGTGAAGATCTACAAGTCTAGCGGAGTGGATTCTTGATTTTGGGAAAAAATTAGGGTTCGATTTTTGAGTGTCTCGGGTGTTTTTCAAGAAATAGGTAAGGGGATTAAGTTAAGTCAGCTTTTTAATGAATTTGAACCATATGAAATGTTTTTGGAGTAAGTATATTTATGTTTTCAGTTGATGTTTCAAAAAATGACTGTTCAAAAGACCCATTTTCAAACCTAGGATATATGTTATTCTATTTTAAGTACAAATGAACGGTGGGAAGTTTGGTTTTATGTTTTAAACTGTAGATGCTATGTTTTCTTGGTTGCCTATGGGTTGTGTTCAAAATACAAGAAATTGTGTGGCAGGTGATTGTTATGTATGTATTATTTTATAACCGAAATGATGAATGCTTGTGAAATACAGGAACTGCTTATGAAAGTACAGGAATATATTTATGGCCGTGAGGGCCAAGCTTTATATGATGGCCGTGAGGGTCGAGTTATATATATGATGGTCATGAGGGCCTAATTTATACCATGACAGGTTTTATATGAAATGGATATGAAATATTGTTTTTATATTACTTAAATTGCATAATATGTTTTAAGAACCCTGAGGACCCTTATGTTATAAGTACGGTACCGTTGCTAGAGATTATGTATATGGTCGTGTTCACCCACCCTGTACTACGAGAGTGGTGTGGGTGGTTTCAGCTGATTAGCCTCGGTAGAGGGTGTACCTTCCCTGGAAGACCGGACTTTCAGGATGTGGTAGGGCAATCGGAACCACACAAGCAAGTTACGGATGCTTACATCGTCGGAGTTAGATGCAGATGTATGTTTGACTTGGTCTAGGTTGATCACCCAAGGTTTTCTCCAGCTTTTGGGCCGCACAACCCTGACACAGGGGGTTTATACATGGCGTTTAGTCCCAGGGATTGCCTTTTATGCATATCTGTATATTATGATAAATGATGTTATGTAATTAATGAACTGTTTATATCAGGAATATGAAGCAAGTATTTCCAACTGTTTCAGTACGTACAATGTAAAGTAGCTATTTTCGGTTAAATAAAGAATGGATGTTTTCTGTAAGCACTAAATTCATGCTGCCTACACACTGATATTGACTTGATCATCCTTACTGAGAAGTGTCTCACCCCAATATACAAATCATCTTTTCAGGAAATAACAGGTATCGTGCTTTGCAAGATCAGGGGTTGAAAGTTAGAATAGTCTTTTTGTGAAGATTTGTATGATCTCAGGTGTATGTAAATTGTGTTATAAGTATTTGGACTTTTATGATGGTCGTATGGACCGAATTAGTTGTCCTTTTTGGGTCGGATTGTAATATGGATGTTTGGAAACCTTTATGTATGAAAGGAACTTGGTACTCTGGTAATGTATGTTTGGAGAATGTTTTATTACTTTTTCTACATTTATTATGATAAATATGGTATTAGGTACATAGACGTCACTAAAGCAGCACCCCGGGCTCATGTGGTGGGTCGAGGTGTTACACCACATGCAGACTATACTCACACATACATAACCAATATTTATAGCGAAAGTTTTCGAGGATTGGGGGGATTACACGGCCATACATGAAACGCCGCTTTGCTCTAATACCGTTGGTAACCTTACCCTTTAATTTGGGTATGGCTACAATTGATACTGATCAGAGCACTCACCTTACTCAATAAACCCTTGGGCGGAGAGTTTTATTTTTCCATAAATATTCATGTAGTTAATTTCACACACATGTACTCACACACATCCAATATCAATCACATTCCATAGATCCACGTATTCACGTATCATACATCATATTAGAACACATCAACATTCACAACACATTCAATTCGCATGTGTGTACTCACGCCCACATTAAACAATACATTTCAGTCACACCCACACAATAAACTACACTCGTATTACACTTCTGTACTTCATTTTCGGTGGTTCTTAAGGCATCCCTCCCTATCGTTCCCTCTACGTACTGAGCATCTCTCCACATCCTTCTCAGCACGTACTTCACTTCTATCACGTTACATTTTCACATTGACCTATTTGTAGTAATTCAGTAAAATGGCCTCCTCATGTCACTGCCAACGTTTTACTCCCTTTATATAAATGATAATATAACAACCTCCTCAAATCCTGCCAACATTATATTCCGATTTATATCAAGGACAATATAATGAACTCCTCAGGCCTACCAATGTTATATTATGAAATACTCGAATAACCACCCAAAACAAATAATCTAGACACATGAATGCATTTACAATAGTATTCACAACATCTCACATAAAACAAACCGTCCAAACCCATCAATGCATTTACAACAATATTCACAACCAATTTAATATGAAGAGTTAATCTCATGCCACCCTAGTTTTTTCCCAAATATGATTTATATTCAAAAACCATCATTTTCCAATGCCTAAACCATTCATAAAATCATATATATATATATATATATATATATATATATATTTACATACTCAAATTTAACCGGTTCAAAATTAATAAAAAGCTAGTATAACTTATTTCCCTTACCTATTCCTCGAAGTTCTACCTAAACAAACGGAAAACAGAACCCTGCATTCTACAAATCCTCACTTAATCAGTTCAACCCCGAAATGCCCAATATTCTAACATTTCCAAGTCCACACAGTTAAATATCTAATTAATGTTAAAAAACAACTCTCTTACCCTAGTTTTGGGGTGCTGCCCAGGAACCCCAAATCACGATTTTACTCCGATTAACTTGGAGAGAATCACCCGTAAAACCTTGAGGTAGCTTTTGATCGTCAAATCGGGCCACAACCGGGCTAAAATCGAAGAGAGAAAGTAGAGAGGTCAAAGCCCTAGAGAGAAAGAGAGTGAGGAGAGGAATTTTTCACGGATTAAAATGATCCAAGGCTTATTTGTAGGCTGGTACTCGTTGACGAGTATAAAAGGTTCGTCGACGAGTCAAAGGACACTTGTCGATGAGAACAACGAGTTCGTCGTTAAAACTTGAAATTCCTTGGCTCTTGGGATCTCCTCGTCAATTAGCACAGAGCACTCGTCGATAAGTCCCTGCTGTGTTGCCCCTTCAAATTTTCTTTCTTCTTCTTTTATTTATTTTTCTTTTATTTCTGGGTTCGAGTTACTACAAAATATCTCGATATATACATAGTCACTAAGCGAATGACCTCTAGAATCACTCAACAGGTTCAATTTTGTGTACACTCACTCATAAACATCAGAGCTATAGGAGTTAAAATATTTAGTAACCCAATATAGATAGAAAGAAAGGGGAAAATAATGATTTAAATAGTTGTAATTGTTGAATCAAACAACTATTAAAAATATGAGTAGACTCAAAAATTATAGCATATGAAAATGGGTGAAGAAAAGAAAAAGAAAAGAAGAGAAGTAAAAATATAAGTAGACTCAAGAATTAGATAGTGAAGATGGGTGGAGAAAAGAAAAAGAAACAAAGAGAAGTAAAAAGAATGAGTGATGGGATGGAGATGCAAGATCTAAAGCAAGCCTTATACAAGCAGTCTAGAGAAGTGACCTCCAGCTCATTCAAATTCTGCCATAAATATTACACTTATCGTTGTAAGAATAAATTAAAATAAAAAGAAATAGAAAAATAAAAACTAACAATAATAATCCAAAAATTGTTGTTATAAATTTATTTTAAAGGTTTCGAAAAACTATCAAGGAATTTGAAACTTCAATCCCCCCCCCCCCCCACATGTTTCAATTTAAGAAGGAAAACCAAGGAAAAAACAAATAAATGTCGGATGACTTCAAAAAGTCATGCAATAGGTGACAATACTTTTAAGTTTAAATTGTACTTAGAAAATATGTGTCGTAAGTTACACGAATTTGGTGAATTTTAAGTTCCTGAATCAACTTCTTTAGGCATAACTTGATAAATGCATAATTCATATGACATTTCTACTGTAGATTGGTACGAATAGGCTATGTATCGTACTTGAATTTTGATAAGTGTTCTAGAAAGTATTTAGCCCAATAAACTTTCATAAGAAGCTGCTCTACTTGCACATTCACATAGCTAAATCCATCAAGTATGTAATTGTAAATAAACATACCACCTAACAAAGAATATATATATATATATATATATATATATATATATATATATATTGATAACACGGGGATTCCAGCCTCCATCGCGCCACTTTGGACACTATGGTACAACACCAAATCCTAGGAGGGGGGGGGGGTTGAAAGCTTCTCGCCCATTAACACACCCTTGGTAGTTCATCAGGGTAAACTCTCAAGGGGGAATTGAAGGGTTACTAAAGTCACAAGGGGCACTTACCACTTGAGCCAATTTGGTTAGACAAAATATAGATTTATTAAGAGATAAACTTAACCACACAATTATTATTGTTGCACTATTATAACAGGATAGGGATGATAAAAAATAATGATAGTACTCAAAAAACTACTCAATGACTTGTTATTACCTATCGAACATAATTCATGAGATCTCCAATCACATAAGTTGGACTATCATCATTAGTAGTTTATGTCAAGGGTTAAAGACATATCACCTTTGATGTTTCTTCCAATAAGGTTTATTTTTCAACAATTGTTTTTAATTATTATATTTCAATCATATTAGTACTTAGTAGTCCCACATTTTTGTGATCACTCTCAAATGGCAACTCATTTAATTAATCAATTAGTGCAGTTAATTCAAAATACGCTAACTAATGTTAATAATATGACTATACGTTTATTATCTACTTGAACTGTAACGACTTGCTTATTTTACCACCTTTTTTTTTTTTCATAATAATAGTATCCATATAAAAGACATGTCAAATCATCATTAACCTAATAAATCATAATCCACCTGGACCCAGGGGTACCAGGGGTAAACCTAAAATTCAATACCAATACCTAAGTAGTAGGAAACGTGAATTCATATACATATCAAATCACCATTCAACACAATAACAAAGTTTGCTACAACCATCATATGAATATACACATCCCAAAAATATCCAAAATGAGTCCTAGGGTCGCTACCCAAAAATCTGTCTGACCCTAACAAAATGACTTACCCTTCAAGTAAGGTAGGACTATCAAACTTTAGCGCTGCGGATCTTTATCCGCTCTCCTATCTAAGGCTCCTGAAATGTTTATATAGTTTGGGGTGAGACACCTCTCAGTAAGGGAAATAAACTAATACCAGTGTATGGCAACATGAGTAATTTTGTGTTATACATATAACAGTACATAAACATAGTTGATAAAATCATCTATATCATATCTGGAAAAAAAAACATATATAATCATAGCATGGTATATAACATACTGAATTTCCATATGTATAAATCATCTCATATATTTGTAGATAGAAAACATCCTAGATGGTTAGCTAGCTGGTGTCATGTCTTACCCCCACATGATTGGGTTGTGCGGCCCATAGGCGGGACCCGACAATGGCTAGCTGATCACTACCGAGTCAATTAAAAAGTTTGTAAGTACGATGGGCCAGCCCCTCTTGGTTCGGACACCAGAGGGACGCCTACGCTACAATAAGCCACATCGACTGCCAATCTCCTACTGCCCTGTACGAAAAATGGTAGTACTAACATAATCATGATTGTGATCATACAGCTATGGTACCATACTTCGTGAAAGCCTAAACCAAGCCAACTAGGTTCTGATAACATATAACATACTTCTAAAGAATGATACATGGCTATACATAATCATATCTATCATGTTAATATTTTCATATAATAAAAATCTTCGGCTCTTACGCCTACATTTTGTATTTTATAAATCACAACCCGTACGCCGGTATTGCATATCGTAAAACCTTCGGCCCATATGCCGACATATCATATAAAAACCCTAGGCCCGTACGCCGATATATCATAAAAAAACCCTTGACCCGTATCCCGATATATCATATAAAAATCTTGGTGTGAGAAATCCTTGTATCATTTAACATTTTCCATGGTAACTTTTACTCATGCCACACAAAAGAGATATTAATCATATTTCTGTTTAACAGCATTATTTCCAACATATTTTATATAACATACATATTTATCTAAAATTAAATGCTGTAAAATTATGAATACAATTTCATAAAAATCCTAACTTAGTTTATCCCCTTACCTGATTCTGAAAAGCCCCTAAAATAATCAGTTCTGCACCCACAGGGTTCCCCGTTCAACACTCTGGAAACAATATATTCCTGAACAAAACTTCAGTATTTTTTCGACTACTACATTTCTTACAACTGTTGAGAAGCCAAATATTGAATAAAAAGTTTTACCTTGAATTTGGGATGAAATCCAAGTTAACCCCACCGATGATCCACTCCAACAGACTTGGAGAGAACTTTCCCAGGAGTGTCGTGATGGCCTCGGATAGTTGAACCGGCAAGAATCTGGCCCCAAATCTTATAAATAAGGGGGAAGGGGCGAACATGAGAGAGAGAGAGAGAGAGAGAGAGAGAGAGAGAGAGAGAGAGAGAGAGAGAGAGAGAGAGAGAGGAGGAGGAGGAGGAGGAGGAGGAGGAGGAGGATTTTGTGTGAAAATTCTACAGAAAATTCGAGTTTAGGCTATTTATACACTTGCACTTGTCGACGAGCCAAGTCACTTCGTCGACGAGGCTAAGAAAGGAGTTCGTTGACGAATGCTTATTCCTCATCGACGAAATTCAGAGTTAAAAAGTAGCTTCTCGGTATCTTCTCATTGACGAGACACGTGTCCCCATCGACGATCCTAATAAGCCACTTCGTCGACGAACGTGTTGTGTTCGTCAACGAGACCCTGTTTAAATTCCAAGTTCAATTTCCTTCTCTCGCCTTTCCTTATTATTTAATTATTATAATTTCTTTAGGTCTCTACATTCTCCCCTCCTTATAAAATTTCTTCCTCAAAATTTGCTATCCATATGATTCATTATCCCTTAAAAGCAAATAGTCTACTTATTTTATTATTTATCCTCACTTATGGCAGAGGAATACCATGGTTACATTCCGAGTTCTGGGAGATTACATATACAAAATAAAATTCTCTCAAAACCAAAATATTACTTACTAACTAAGTTACTACATATACTGACTAACCTGCAAAAGAAACATTACATGATTACTTACACTTTACCTGATCATAACTGAACCCCATGGAATAATTGCGGGTATTTCCATCTTATATGTTCCTCGAGCTCTCAAGAAGTTTCTTCTATTGCGTCATTTTTTCACAGAACTTTCACTAGAGGAATTGTTAGAAATGGTGTATTCCCAAGAGGGGGGGGTGAATTGGAATTTTAAACTTTTCTCCTAGGTTTAGCTAATCAAACAACAGTATATTTGCAGCCTAGGGTCTTTTTATACGATTCCAAGTGTGCAGATAATATGTGATGTAGAAATTTAAATCATGCACATCATTCACACCATAACATACACGTGCGATAAATAAATTGCGGGAATGTAAAGAATATGCACAATATGTTATCGGGGTTCGGCCAACTATGCCTATGTCCCCGCCTCTAGCTCGCAAGCCAGAGGATTCCACTAATAGCTCACTTAAGGGTGGAGCGGAACCATTTACAACCAGGTCAAATTAACACAGGGTTGACCTCAACCTTAACCAAGTCAATTAGCAGGGCTGACCTCAACCTACACGCCTTAACAGGACGACGCACCTAGCTTTCCTAACCGGATTTAAGCCAATCCGGGACTATTCCAGGGCTAGTCTCCCTCTTCGAGCCCGTGCCTGAATATACAACATATGTGTATATAATCAAATGGTACAGTGATTATGCTTTCGTGTAAAGTAGATATGTACCCAAATGCGAGCAATAACAAACACCACAATATGATTCAATATGTAAGCTCAATGTGGTTTAGATGGTTCAACTCTCAAAGTATTTTCTATCAGTGTAATGCGTACGTGAGAGTGTCAAACAAACAATCTTTGTATCACAAGATATATTCAATATAATAGTTCACACAAAGTTACTAGGCAGACAATATGTATATTTCAATGAGCAGGTTTCCTCAATCATATGATGCTCCAATAATATATATATATGTTTGGTTTGCAAAAGATGTGTATTCTTTGTATTCAACAAATGATATATGAGTGAAAGAATATTGCAACAAAGATCACTATCACACAAACAAAATATCTCTTTGAATATTTTACGGGATAAAAGTGCAGTAGATATTTGGAAATGTTTGAAAGGTTTTTGCAACCAAAAACAAATACAATCTTCTTAAGATCTTGCAATAAAGGTGCAAGCTTTGAAGATCAAACAAAGTCTTCTTAGGATAGGCTTATTAGCAAAAGCCCCCTAAGAATCCTTAGGTTTGGCTCTCAAGAAAATCGTGTCAAACAAGTAGCATAAGGAGAGCAAACCTATTTAAGCAAAACACTCAATCAACTTGCAAATGATGTAGGCAACAATAGAAGACAAGTATGAGTGATTTGAGTAAGAAAATGAGTAGTATAGGGTTTTTATTTTTTCATAGAATTCTTCCCTAATCAAAGTGGCTAATCGCCCTTAATTTTCTCAAATGAACTCATATATATAGACATGGGAGAAAATATGACCGTTGGGGACCTATTAGGTATTATTAGGAAAGTTTAATGATGTTTAAGACATTTTAACCCTATTTAAAAAATATTAACTGCGGTAAAAAATCAGGGCAACCCGAGAGGTCCGGTAGGCCAGAACAAGTTCGATCGACCAAGTCTCATATGGTTTGGTCGACCAGGGAAATATTGAACTAAGGGTTCGGTCGACCAGGAGAGGGCGATTTCCCAATTTTTCGAGTTTCGGTCGACCAGGCCATTTTGAATTGGCTGGTTCAGTCAACCAGACTGCTGGGAATTCTCCCAAGGACCCTCCGATCAACTAGGTAATTGGAGTACAAAAAGGGTCGGTCGACCAGATGGTCAAACTTTTGACCCCAAGGGGTTTCTGTCGACCAGGGCCTTTTGAACTACCTGGTTCAGTCAACCAGGTGGTCAAACTTTTGACCCAGGGAGGTTTCTGTCAACCAGGGCCTTTTGAACTACCTGGTTCGGTCGACCAAGTGATCAAATTTTTGACCTAGGGACGTTTCGGTCGACCAGGGCCTTTTGAACTACCTTGGCTAGTCGATCGGAAGTACACCATGTGTGCATTTTAGTCCCGTTTCGAAATATACAAGTCATATTCAAGTGCCTAACAAACAAATGTGTAAATGTGTGTGTCCTAAGGTCACTTGGGGTCCAACTTGAAGACACCGAAAAAGTCTGGTATCGGTTGACAAGGGAAAACCCTAAAGTCTTTCTATGGTCATTTTCTCATTCATGGTTTGTTTGAACTTACGAGATAAATCATGCATGTGATGTATGTGTGAGCTTATTACAAACCAAATGCCTACTTACTATTACAGACCAATTAAATATATTACAATATGGAATAAACTTTGGTCTTCGGGCTTTACTTGCTTTGTGCACATCTTTATCTTAACATTCTTAGTTCCTGCACAAAAACTCAAACACTCATTAGATACAATGAGTATTTGGCATAATGAAAATTGGGCATGACCAATAAGGTCAACAAGAATCTTCTTATTATGTAATTCCTGCTCTTTCCTGTCCCGAATCTGTACTAGTACCTCCTCATAAACTAGTGAATTGCTGAGCTCTAATTCACGATAACTGATTTTGTGAGAAAGGTCTAGGACGTATGTCCTCAACATAGAAACATGGAATAAGTCGTGTATCTTGGACAACATGGGTGGTAAAGCTACCTGTAGGCAACCGGCCCCACTTTCTCTAGAATCTCAAACGGGCCAATGAACCAAGGGCTAAGTTTACCTTTCTTCCCAAATCCCATAACCACTTTTAACGAAGTTATTTTCAAAAACACACGGTCACCGATATCAAACTCCAACTTCCTACGGCGATTATCGGCGTAACTTTTCTATCGGCTCTAAGTCGCACTAATTCTATCTCTGATGAGCCGAACCTTATCATACGCTTGTTGTAGCAACTCTGGACCCACAACTTGCTGCTCACCCATCTCATCCCAATATAAAGGAGAATGACATGTCCTACCATAGAGCGCCTCAAATGGTGTCATGCTAATGCTGGCCTGATAACTATTATTGTACGCGAACTCCACCAGCGGCATAAACTGGGTCCAACTACCCCCAAAGTCCAGCACGCATACTCCAAGCATATATTCTAATATTTGGATCATCCTCTCAGTATTCCCTTTTGACTGAGGATGGAATGTCATGCTAAAAGATAACTGAGACCCCAGAGCTTCTTGCGAGCTTCTCCAAAATCGTAACGTGAAACGCGGGTCTCGATCTGACACTATAGACACTGGCACTCTTTGAGAATGGACTATCTCCTGAATATAAATTTCTGCCAAGTGGTTAAGGGAGTAGGTGATTTTGATAGGAAGGAAATGGGCAGTCTTAGTCAAACGATCTACAATCACCCATATTGCATTCTGGCCATGCAATGCTGACGGCAGCCCTGAAACAAAATCCATAGATATGTGATCCCATTTCCACTCTAGGATAAAAAGTGGCTGCAACTAGCCTACCGACCTCTAGTGCTCAGCTTTTACCTGCTCGCACGTCAAACACTATGCTACATACTTAAAAATTTCTTTCTTCATAACACTCCACCAGTAAGACTCTCGCAGATCCCTATACATTTTCTTGCTGCTAGGATGAACTGTGTATAAAGATCAATGAGCTTCCTCTAGGATGGTCTTTCTGATATCAGCATCGGCAGAAACACATAATCTAGAACATAACCGTAAAGCCCCATCATTTGTGATGCTAAACTCCTCTCCTTGACCACTATGTACTCTGACCATTACCTCTACTAATTCTGGATTATTTTTCCAAGTAGCTTTAATCCTCTCCTGTAAAGTAGGTTGCACCACTAAACTGGAAATACATACCTAAGGACCACTCTCGACCAACTCTATGCCGAGTCTTTCTAAATCCATCATGATTGGATACTGAACCTCTATAGTTGCCAGCGCTGGTCCCACAGACTTCCTGCTCAATGCATCAGCTACCACATTTGCTTTTCCTGGATGGTAACTAATAGTACAATCAAAATATTTAATAAGCTCCAACCACCTTCTCTACCTCATGTTCAGTTCTTTCTGAGTGAAAAAGTGCTTTAGACTCATATGGTCGAAGAAGATTTCGCATCGCTCGCCATACAAGTAATGCCTCCAAATCTTCAATGCATGTACTACTGCAGCCAATTCAAGATCATGGGTAGGGTAGTTTTTTTCATACTTTTTCAACTGCCTAGAAGCATACGCTACCACCTTACCATGTTGCATCAATACACAGCCTAATCCCTTCAAGGGCATGCATAACTATAGATAACATAACCCCCACCCCTTGACGGGATGATCAACACTGGTGTCGTGACAAACCTTTGCTTCAATTCCTGAAAACTCTGTTCACAGCTGTCGTCCCATTCAAATCTGGTATTATTCGTATGATAGTTGTGGCACAATCCCAAGAGGGGGGGTGAATTGGGTATTTAAAAATTTGTTGCCTAGGTCTACTGATTTTAACAACAATGTAATTTAGCCTAGGGTTAGTCTATGCAATCATCAAACGCACATACACGTGCAGTAAATGTAAATTGCGGAAATGTAACGAACACGCACGATATGTTATCGGGGTTCAACCAACTACGCCTACATTCCCACCTTGGCCACACCAACACAAGGATTACCACTAAAATGCTCTCTTAAACGGGTGGAGCGGCACATATACAACCAGGTCAATTCAAGGGGCTAACCTCAACCGACAAACCTTAACAGGATGGCGCACCTAGATTCCCTAACCGAGTCTAAGCCAATCCGGGACTATTCCACAAGGCTAGTCTCCCTGTTCAAGCTAGTGCCAGGAATACAACCAATGTGTATAAAAATATTTGTACACGAAAATGCGCTTCAACCCAAAAAGATGTGTGCACCAATATAGCTCAGTCAATAATGCCAGCATAAATGATATGTAAATATTCTCAATGCTTTAATGCGTGCTAAACACTCAATCAAGTATATATTTTTAGTCCAGATCTAGAGTGTATATCTAAGTAAGATTTGAAATCAAGTATATATTTGGAGCATTTTATAATCTTGATCGGTCATATCTTTCTTCTCTTTTGGGATTTGTTTTCCATCTACTATCTTAGTGGGAATTTGATCTCCATCTATAACAACTTCCCATACTTTCCAATTCATCGTTTGGGGATAAATTTGCATTCTCTTTTTCCAAAAAGTGTAGTTCAAACCACAAAAGATAGGAGGCCTAGTTAAAGATTGTCCCTCTCCAAAGGGAGCTACGCCTAAGTTAGCCATTAAGATCTTTTTACAACTACTTACTAGGATTTGTTATAACCCCGCTCTGATACAAATTGAAATTAGGAATAACTTCCCAAGAGGGGTGTGAATTGACTTTTAAAATTTTCTTTTAATTTCTTTTTAGAATTCTTAAACTTATTTTATTTCTTTTAACCAATTTGTGACTTATTTGTTTAATTTGTTAAGCACTCAAGAACATAGTTTCTTTATTTAATCATTAACCATACAAACATCCAATCATTCAACCAAACCAATCAACTATAATTAGAAAGTGAACAAACAAGCCAATACACAACACTTATATAATATAAAAACTCAAAATGGTTGTTTGTTGATAGTAGCCAAATTTGAACCAAGCCCTGTAGTGAATGAGAATTTATGCTTGCTGATGTAAAGTCCTTTATAAATGAATCCAATCACTCTTTCCAAATATTTAGAATTCAAATAAACTCTTCGTAAATTTATCTTTAGGATGTTAACCAAATAACGTGCTCTCGTATGGTTTTCGCAAGATATCATGTAACCAACGTACTCCCTTTCGATTTTTGCGACCCAAATCAAAATTGGACTCTAAGTTTACTTGATTTCCAAATATGCGTAGTATGTATAATTTAGATATTTAAAACATCCATGCAGTTGTATATGAACTGAAAATAAAGAATAGGGAAAGAGAGAATGAGACGGGGATTTTTACAAGGTTTGGCTTATACCCAACCTACATCCTCGCATTTGGAAAACCACCAAAGGATTTACTAAACCTGTTCCATTGACCGGTGGAGCAAAACCTTTACAAGCGATACCCCACACTCAAACACTCCTTCACTAGGCTAAAGTCTGCCTCTCCAAACAATGTCCCCTCGTTCGATCACTCCTTAATTAGGCTAAAGCCCACCTCTCTAAGTAATGTACTCTTTCTTAGCCAAAGATCCAAATGATCCTTGGAACATCAAAAAACTATAAGAAACACAAGATAAGATTTGCGTACAAGTATACTCTCTCAAAGAGCAAGTTAGTACAATTTCAGCACTATATACTTGAATGAAAAATATCACTATGAAATACAATGAAACTTAAGTGTAGAATTCACCAATATCCTTCTTAGATGAGTTTTAGCAGTAGGAATTCAGAAAAGGAAGGATTAACACTTCAGAATATCTCAGCAAAAAAGATTTGCAATGAGCGAGGAAGAGAACTTTGGAAGAACAAGAGTGCTTTCAGTTTCTCAAAACAGATTTTTCAATTCTTGGACTATTTTGATTTGCAAAACCATTTATTTATAGGCTTTTAAACTTGTTTCCATGTTGCTAAAGTTTCCTTGGAGTGTTTCCCAAAATTTTAAAAAATTTGGAGCCCAAGCAACGGATATTTAAAAATTAAAACTTTAAAAATTTCTACCCCTTGAACAGTGTTCAGATGACTGAAGTCTCAGGTTCAGTCATCTAAAGTTCCTAAAATCCTTTTAAAAAATTAACTAGATACAGGGTCAGATGACTGAAGTAGGGTTCAGATGTTTAAGGTGGTTCTGAGTGCTGTTTAGTCAGCTGAAGTTCCTCCCGTGAACAGTGTTCAGATGATTGACAGCTATGACCCCACTTTAGTGTTTTGGCCATAACTTTTTTTGTATAACTCCAAATTAGGTGTTCTTGGTGTCAAAATAAAGTTAAGAAAAAATAATACAACTTTCATGTTGAATACATTTTAAAATAAGGAGAGTTTGATAGATAAAAACTAATAGCATTTGAAAAAACTCTTTTTGGTGCTTTTCATTCCAAAAATGATTCTAACCTTTTTTAAAATAATTTTTAACCCTATAAAAATATTTTCCAAGTATGTTAAAAGGTATCTAGGTCCAAGAAGTTAACCTAAGAGTTTCAAAATATTTCAAATGATATTTTAAACATTAAAGCACTTACATGAGACTTCTAAGACATTAACATTTTAAACGCTCAAGTTTTCATGCTTGCTTTGGCCCTTTCTTGGTCTTCAAGCTTTAATATTCTTTGAGCTCTCTCACTTTGCTTTTCTTTGGCTCTTTTGACTTTAAACATTCCTTGGCTTTCAACAAATCATGCATGACCTCATATTCTTCAAGGTTTAATTTATCATTTTAAATCCATAATGATCCTTGTGAGCACTTTGACCTTACTTTCTCATATGTGAACCCTGAAATAACATTGCTCACACAAATATGTTAAATTCCACTTGTTTGTTAGCATCAAAATAAGATAACAAGATTTTAAGCCTTGTAAGGCCAACACTCCCTGAAAAACTTCAGTATTTCTTCAACTACTACATTTCTTACAACTATTGAGAAGCAAAATATTGAATAAAAAGTCTTACCTTGAATTTGGGATGAAATTCAAGCTAACCCTACCAACGATCCACTCTAGTAGACTTGAAGAGAACTTTCCCAAAAGTGTCGTGATGGCCTCGGATCTTCGAACCGGCAAGAATCCGGCCCCAAATCTTAGAGAGAAGGGGGAAAGGGTGAACATGAGAGAGAGAGAGAGAGAGAGAGAGAGAGAGAGAGAGAGAGAGAGAGAAAGAGAGGAGGAGGAGGGTTTTTGCTTAAAAATCTTGTAGAAAATTCGAGTTTAGGATATTTATACACCTGCACTCATCGACGAGGCCAAGAAGGGAGTTCGTCGACGAACGCTTATTCCTCGTCGATGAAATTCAGAATTGAAAAATAGTCTCTCGGTATCTTCTTGTCGACGAGACACGTGTCCCTATCAACGATCCTAATAAGCCACTTCATCGACGAACGTGTTGTGTTCATCGATGAGACCCTATTTAAATTCCAAGTTCAATCTCCTTCTCTCTCTTTTACTTATTATTTAATTATTATAATTTCTTCAGGTCTCTATATGAACAATGTATTGCAAATTTACACATTTATGTGTATTCATTAACCCACTCCAATTTGCTTTCTTGTTCTAATTGAGGCTCGTGAATTTAGGTGATTCCATCACCACACTACAGCACCCTTGCAAAAATTGTGTCTCATTTGCACATATCTTGCTTTTCAAAAACATTAGTAATAATTACAGACCACATTAATTAATTGCATATTTATGTACCGCTGCCTATTTCACACATTAATAGAATATCAAAATCACTTTTAATAACCCCAAAAAATTATAGATAATAAATTTACATGCTTAACGAAAATCATGTAATCATATAATTAGGAATGAATATATATATATATATATATATATATATATTATACTTAGTGAAATAAAATAACAAACTATTAAAATGTTATCTATGGGGAAATAGTAGAAAATAACAATGTCATCTCATTTATGCACATGTGCATCTTCCATTCAAATAAATAAGTTAACACCAACAATGATAAGCGAAAAAAAAACTTCTAAATTATACAAGTCACAATTTTTATATTTCAGTCAAAGAGATCTTAAATAATATTATATCTATTATAACATTGCAACCCCCACATTTCTTGTAATACCCCAAACCCCGAAGGGTCTGGAATGTTTACTTTTTACCATTGATTTACAACAGAAGTAAACAAACTCGATTATTATTAAACCAAAGTACTGATTAACCGTATTACAATCATTTATTTAAAAAGAAAAAAAATTACACAAATATAATCATCTGTCATCATACTAATATCTTTAATAAAATTTTCTTTTTCTATTCGCACCCACATGTTTGCTATGTCTAATTTTCGATATGCCTTTCAGAGTTATCTGAAATGTAAAATATGATTGGAGTGAGACGACACTCAGTAAGTAAATAAGATTATTAATAGTGTGTGGCCAAAATGAGTTTTTATAATTTCATAAAATAATATTTAATACTATAACTTCAAAACTACTTCTAAAATAAATGTAAATTTAAAAATTTATACATAAAACTTTTACCATCAATTACAGCAGTAAAGTTTTATAACCATATATTGTAACTGTTAAATAAAATTTTTAACTTTAAAACTGTAACTATAATATTTAATTATATGCATATATATATTTTTCCTTATACGTTTCCTTTAGATCATCATTTAGGTACAAGAATAACCATATTCATATAAACATATATTTTTCCTTCAAATCATCAATAATTCTGCACACATAATTAAATATGTATATACATATATTGTAAAATCATTTTTAGGCCTATTAGCTGTAAGTCATTTTTACTCCCATGACTAGGTTGTGCGATCCGAAAACTGAACTTATCTGACTAGTCGGCCAAACTAAATCAACGTACATAATTATTAAGTGAGATTTTTCCTATTAAACTCTAATCCGACTTAGGTGTGCAGGAAAAATTTATTACCATATAAAACTACTCTGTAAATAGTGTGGGTACACTTTGATCCATTTAAACTTTAAGTTGCGGTACCAAACATTTGTAATTTTCTATATCGTCTGAGTCATAAGGGGTTTTGAAAATATTTTATTATATAATTTATACAATTAAAATAATATCATAAAGATCTCATTTTTACTCATATTTTCATAAAATACGTAACATAAAAATAAATTCATGTCATCTTTACTCATGTTTTCGTAAAATATGCAACGTAAAAATTAACTCATGTCACACGATTTTCGTGTTAAAAATATTTTCTTAAATAGAAATTAAACACCTGAGGGGTTTAAAACATTTCTTAACTCAAAAATAAACGCAATTATATTAAAGATAAAATGGGTATAATTAAATACGTGTAAAAATAAATTTAGGAATTTTTTATGAAAAATAACTAATATAATCAAAATTTACTTACAAATAAATTCGGGTATAAATTTTAATAAAAATCGAATATAATCAAATTTACTTACCTCTTACTTAAACTTGTGATACGGTCACAACGAATATCCCTAAAAATGAGATTGAAAAGAGTGGGTAAATGAGAATTTTAATTATAAACAAAAATTCTTCCTCCACCACTAATTCTTTCACTCACTAATTCTTCTCTTTCTTTGAAATTTTTTTGTAAAAAATGAAAGTTGAGAGCTTCCTATTGATAAGAAAATTTTGGAAAAGAAAATTGAATTTATAAAAATATGGGAAGAATAATAAAATTATAATATTTTTAACATAAAGGAATAGGCAAAGAATGAGCATGGGATGGGAGGTATAGGATGGGGATAAGGGTACATGTGGAAAAAATGGAAGTGTTTGCCGACAATCCCATTTAATTAAGTTTTAATTAATTTACTTAATTAATTATTATTATTATTTTTTTATTTTGAAATCATTATTATTATCATTGCTATTATTTTTAAGATATGTTTTAGTATGTTTTTTTTTAAAGAGAATTAAATTCGAATTTCGAAAGCTCATGTAGGCCACACATGGTCATGTGGGTCCCACACAACTTCGAGACCTGAGTGGATACTACGTAACTCCAGTAGTTCTCACACAATTTTACGAACCCTACACAGTTTCGGGACTCATGTGGCTCCCACACGGTTGCGTGACTCATGTGGATCTCGCACGATCTTGTGAGCCCCACATAGGATACCTATATTATTATTATTATTATTATTATTATTATGTCAGTCAAAACATTATTTTATATATATGTACTTATTTACATGTACAAACAGTGTCCACCCTATTTATTCTATGAAATTTCATTTTGACCAGGTCGACCTCTAGGGAGCTACTGAACCATAATTATCTCTGACCACTTGCTTATCTTTCTTAAGCATCAAACATGGAATCAATGATCCTAACAAAGAAACACTTTCGTTTTGATACTAATTAAATGACCATTATTATTATTCTACATTTTTAGGATTATTACATTTCTCAGTTATATTCTCAGTGGGAACAAAATATTTGAGAAACTAATAGATTAATTTAAATTTGACTATACCCAAGCATGCACTTATAATTGACAAAATCCGCAGCGAATTCCCTCAAGGTTGGAGAAACAGCCATTTCAAAATAATGTTTTGAGATTGTAGGAATAAGATAGGAAAAATACTGCAGATTAGAAAATGCTTCAAGGCATGTTACAATGTCGTTTTAAGTAAAACGTTATTTGCCCCTACCAGATCGGTGTGTATTGAGTAAGCAAATACGTTTTTAGAATACAATGAAGTTTAGAATATAATCTGATATCAGTTTGCATTATACACAAATGAAAACTGATCACAAACACCCTTAGAATAATATGAACAGATTTTATGAAATTCTATCTTTGCAGAAAATAGAATCCAGATTTGAAAAAATGAAATTTGTGGAAGCTTTATGTAAGTTATGCATTTTTCGTGGAGTTAACTTGGTCTTTATATAGACAAAATTATGCCTTTTTTTTTTTTTTTCTGAAAGATTGCATCTGTTCAAATTGTGAAGCATATTCGACCTGGTCGCACCCGGCATCGACTTGGTCAAGCCTAGTCTCGCCCCTGGTCGAGACTCTCAGGAATTCATGTTCAGTCGATGATACTATTGATCAAGTTGCACCGCTTGATCTAAAAAAATATAAGATTAGTTTTTAACCATCCGATCATGATCCTTGTCATTTATTAATGACTTTTCCTCTTCCATTTTTTCCAATATGGGACAAACCCACATAACAATAAATACTCCTCATAAATGTTTTAGAAAATTCATAAATGGAGGACTTCGAAAACCCATAAAATCTTATATTTTAGAAAATATTCCAACATGACCTTATTCTCATCTAGGATAACTCCTCAGTACCCAATTAAGGCTCAATTAAACCATAACTCATCCTTGCTTTTTATAGTCCATCCGAGGAGGGAATTTCGTGTGCATTTATTGGAGGGTCACATTTTTAGAGTTCACATTTCTTCACCATACTTTTTCCTACCATCTTGGTTTGGTGAAATGTTCACAACTATGAACAAAGGAAAATCTGTCCAGATTAAATAGGAAAGGAAGAGAGGAGGGAGAAGAAGAAGAACAAACAAGAAGGAAGAAGATTGAATATATAGAGGAAAGAGAAACAAAGAGGGAAGTTTTCCTACTTGAAATGAAATTGTCAACTAGCTATTCCACAACACACGTACAAGTCTTTAAAGAGAAAATAACAACGAATGCTCAAATTTCTATGAAATTTAAAAATTTTCCCTTTTCATTCATGGATGATTTCTTTGAATATAATCACATAAAAATGACATAAGAGGATAAGACCAAAATCACATTCTTACTTAATGGGGCACATCCTGCTACAAACGAAATTCATAACAAATCAAAATTTCTTATACACTAGTGTAACTTCATCTCTTTTAATTCCAAAAGCACAACATCATATATCATCACAACCATAAGCAATTGAAAGAATAAAATAGTAAAGTAGTAGCAACAATATCACCTTAGTATTATAAGCTTATCTAATTACCTCCAGTACAGATATTGTGAATATGAGTCTGTAGAAGCTTTTGAATTGAAGAAAAAGAAAAAGGAGAAGAGAAGGAAGCAATTGCCACACCATGATGAAGGAGAAAACAAATACAACCACAACAACCCCCTTGTTCTCCTTCTCCAATTAACTAAAACCCCATTGGAGAGTACTAAGGATAATCCTTGAATTGCTCGAACCAACATCGCCTCCGAAGAAGCAGCTGATAGCGAAGAGGTGCCCTCTTCCACTTGGAGGAGGGTATCAAAGAAAGCTTCCACAAATTCCCTAACTTGCATGTGGGATGATTGTGAATGAATTCACAAAAAAGATTGAGAAGAAAGAGAGAAAAAAAATCGCTTGCTTATTAGGAAAGCAAGAGGCAAAGCTCGAGAATGGAATCAAAAGGGACATCTCCTAAATACTTGAAGGGAAGAGTGCTTTAGGACTCTTTACATGATGTTTTTATTTGTATTCTTTTTCTAAAATAGCTGTTAAATAATCCGACAATAGAGCTCGAAAGTGAGGCAATGACATCTTTTAGGGATTCCAGATGTAAGGATGGTCTCCACAATGGTGGGGATTAGTCCAATATTAAAAATCTAAAATTAAATAAGCATGAAACAGTCTTAATTAATTGGCTGGTTAAAGCTATTTCTGTGCCGGAGTATACTATAACGAGTGATGAAGAAAATGATTCCACCTGGAAGAACTTGATTATAGTGACTGATGAAGAGAGAGCGCAAAGTGCAGTTTCCTTGATATTGGTATTTCAAACATCATCAACATTCTTTATTAAGTTCATAATTCAAACCAACCATCAATTACTAACAAACAATTGGGCTTGTCCATAATTAGAACACGTGACACAATACAACCTAAATGAACAATTAATCGAATAAAAGGATTTGAAATTTTAAAAATTAATT
Source organism: Malania oleifera (assembly GCF_029873635.1). Classification (NCBI taxonomy): domain Eukaryota; kingdom Viridiplantae; phylum Streptophyta; class Magnoliopsida; order Santalales; family Ximeniaceae; genus Malania; species Malania oleifera. Next base: position 36,695,823 of record NC_080422.1, read on the forward strand.
AAACTAATCGACTATCCTAAAAGAGCTGGTTGACAGCCTATCAAGCTATTGCCAACCTCTTCTTACGAGCACATGGTGAAAACACATATGAGAGAGAACCAATTGGCCATCCATAAATGACCAATCAACTGTCCTACAAAAATTTTAAGTATCTTTATTTTGACTAGGTTGTTGGTTCTATAATTGAAAAAAATAATAATAATAACTATAAACACTTTTCACCAAACAAAATCTTCAATCCAAACTAGCCCTTAAAATTTTTCAGAAACATAACCTAAACTATGTGCATGTCTTTAATAGTCTAACAATGCACGATTTCCTCAAAAAACATGAATATCAAGAACTTGCATCATTTCCTATCACAAGTTTAAAATATTAAAATTTACAGCTCGAATTTAAATTTATATTTACTTTGATGAAATAAAGTGTTAAAACAGAATTCCACTCAAATTCTGCAAATCAAAATCCAAAACTTTGAATCCATGCATACCCCAAACACAACATTAGTAATTCTGAACTATCAAACAAAAGATGAGATCATCCCTTTCTCTTCATTTTTACTACCACCACCACTACTACCCTCATCATCATCATCACCATATTCACCTACACAGATATGATATGCCCGCCTGGACTCCCCAAGAAAAAGCCCTCTTATCATTTATCAATATTTGCCATATCATCATGTGTTCTCAAAAGGGCCATCCACCTTGGTGAAATAGGGAATAACCCACCACATTAAAATGCAAAACAAGCGCATTTTGCAATGAATCATAAGTTATTTGATTAACAAACATGTTTATACATTTGTTATGCTATTAGAATACACAGGGAAACATGAACAAAAAGGAAGCAAGATGGACTTCCCCCTCCCTTCTCCAACAACAAAAAAGAGCCAACCTAAAATAAAAGCAGAAACAAAAATATATTTATAAGTAGACATTTTAGCTTATTGCCACTACTGACCTCTCTGAATATTTAACTATACCAGAACTAACAAAACCTCAAGTCACACCATCCAAATAAACACCGAGCTTAACCACAGAACTTGAACAAGGCCGCTCCAGTACTATAGTGTTTGAAGTATGACTTCACATCTGCTTGACCTCCCCCATGCACGAAGTTAAAAAACCGATAACTCAAAATCCAGAAAAGATCTCATTGATCACGCCATTTTGCTTTGTATCTGCCGATGGATGTGTACTAGAAACTCAACATAGGAGAGGCCACTTGGACTCTTGTCTTCTACCATGTATGAGAAGAACAACATTCCTGGCAAGAAAAGGAACAAATTCAATCACGCTTGTAAAAGTAATTCCATATCTTGAAAAGTCAGTCCAAGGAACTCTTTTTTGCCCAAAAAGTATCTTGATAATAGTGCTAAAACAGGGCAAACAACTGACTAAATATTCAAATATGCAATCCAGTTACCCCTTGCTTTAGCAGGAAAACATGGGCCATATATGGGGGAGTGGCCACTATCGAACAGAATGCTATGGGGCAGACTAGGCCCTTCAAGTGTCAAAATTGATAGAAAGGTCCAAATATATAGGACACTATAACCACCCCCCCCCCCCCCCCCCCCCCAAAAAAAAAAAAAAAAAATGCTCAACTTTCCATCCCAGGAAAAGAAAAGGCAACTAACTTTATATGAACAAATTTCCGAGCAGCTAAAGCTAATTCTGTATCAGGCAGCTTCCCAGTAGACTCCTGTTTAAATATCAAGGCTTGAAGGCAAAAATGAGGCCAAAGTCTATTTATTTATTATTTAAAAATGTTGGTTAAACTGCAAAATGTCCAATTGGAATTAAATGGCTATAATCAAAGAAGTTGGTATTTAGACCATACATGTGTTATTACCATGAAGTAAATAACAATGCAATTAATTTTTTTTAATGAATCCATAACAAGGAACAGACAGGCAATGACTTTCCAATTTTACCATAGGAATGTCAATTCTTATCCCTATTATATGTAGGACAGAATGACACAAACTGATTTGCATTTTTAAATTATTACATACTTATATAATTTTCAAAATATTTCATTGCATTCCACCTCATTCCTAGGAAAGGTATTTTGTGGACCAAACATAATGCCAAAAAAAAACATCATGCCACCACCCTTTTTATTTTATTCTCCTCTTTATGCACCAACTGCTAAATGCCCACTCTTCTATTTAATGGAAGGATTGAAATAAAAATAGCAAAATAATGAGAAAATGGAAATGTGTGAAGCTATAACTAGAAGCAAATTGGAAAATGCCCACTCTGTTATTTGACTTGATGATTTCCTCAATATTTGAATTGTTGACTTAAAATTCAATTAAAGGGGCAGGGGGGTGTTCCAACTAAACTAACCTGATGGGTCTCCCTTCTTGCACAATTTTAAGCTGCAAAAAAGCAAAAGATAATTAAAATAAAGAAATAGATGAAGAGATTTTTATATGTGCAGAAGAAATAATACAAAAGGATTATTTGACCTTGAAGAAATGTATGAAAAAATTGTGCAAAAACAAAACCAGTCATACCGTAGGTATGAGCATCTTTGGCGCCGTATCTCATTTACAACGTCATTCAGTGTCTTGGATAATGGATTGCCATATTGCTGCAGCACAAACTGGGCAGGCAAAAGAAGAAACAAATATGAAAGAAGAAATCACAACTTAAAACAAATTTGATGTGAATGTCACGAGCTAAGCTTGTTCAGGGCGTTATGCTTACTTGTGACCGCTAGTCTCATGTGCTTGGAATGGGTTTCCATCATGTAAATACTAGTGTAGGGTTATTTTCTACTAATAGTGTCTTTGTATGCCAAATAAGGCAGTATGACTCCTCGATCACTTTGATGTTTCCTAGTGTCAGGATGATAATTACATAAAAACCTCTTTAGGGGAGGGTGAGTGTTCATCAGTCATTGTAAAACTCACTAACTTTTGTCAACGTGTTTAGCCTACTTGCCTCCCTCGCTAAGCACACAATGTCAACAGAGGTGTTGTTAATGAATTACGTTTGCTTCGATATTTACTGTTTGGTTGCCATGGTTTTCATTAATTGATTACTGTTTCCGCTGCTATTTGAATAAATGTTAATGAAAGTGTTTCGTGGATGAATGTTGGTAAACGATAGGGTGGCTAGTTAAGCAAGAGTGCTTTAGTTAGCGCCGCACAGACCTTCACAAAGGTGTGAAAATAGTCGGATAGTAAATAAAGTTCAAATCTACCTCATCCTAAGTTCCAAACTATAGAAATAGAAAATTGCAAAATAAATTAAATATCATGATCTAGTTATTTAACAGAAAAAGGAAAAAACATATCTAACCACGCAAGATCTAGAGTGGCTAATAAAAAATTAAAAACAAATCTGAGCTGTCCTGCTTTGTGACTCACATGCAGGTTATAGAAAGAATGCTTGGTTAGATGGTTTCTCTCTACTGCACTAGCTCTAGAGCATATATTGCTTTGAGCCCTTACCTTTTCTCTTTAGTGATTAATGAACTCACAAGGAGTATCCAAAATGAGATCCCATGGTGTATGTTGTTTGCATAAAGTTAAAGCAGGTTGGTAAAATGGATGAGTGCTTTGGGCATGCTGCATGAGCAACCTAGATGGTTTGGGCATCTACAACACAGCCAAATAGTGCACTAGTGAAGAGTGAGCTAATTGCTATTACTGAATAGTGGAAGGGAGCTAAAATAACATGGAATGAGATAGTGAAGAAGGATTTTAATGGCTCTTAAACTGTTCGAAGAAAATTCCCTTGATCATGTGAATTGGCAGAAAAGGATTCATGTATATGACTCCACCTAGTGGCACTTATGGCCTGGTCTTTTGTTGTTGTTGTTGTTGTTGCATACGCTTTATTTATTATATTGTATTGCAGACATTGTAAAAATGAAACTTCTATTTCATGTTCAACTGGGTACGACAAAAGCGTGACTCATAAAAAACGCTTATATGATTATAATATATGTTTGTCTAATAGGTAAGCATGCGTGCAATGCCTTTCAAGTGATGGAAACTGGCCTCCCCTGCAGGAACCAAGGAGATGTTTATATTATATAAGACTTTGGTTCTAACGGTTTTCACCTTGGAGAGTTGCCAAACCAGTATTCATGAAATGAAATTACATTCTAATGGTTCTAATGCTAGAATTAAAAGGAAGCCGTGTCAAATAACTGAAAGAAAATTACCTGAGTGGGAATTTCATCAACAGAGGAAATGCCAAACAGCTGTTGCAAGACAATTGGATCTGCAGAGTTACCAACATATATTAAGCCATCCTCACCATTCTCAAGAAGGTAGATTCCCGTGTCGTTCACATGTTCACTGGAAAGTGGAATTGTTGTGGGTATAAGAGATCCATCACCCTCCTGAATATTCAGCAGAAGCAAACCAAAATTATTTTAGGAGCATGTTATAAACCATAGTTAAAATATATCCAGTTGACACTATTCATACTTTTGAGTTAAGATTGTGGATTGCAAACATCCTAGGGTAGACCAGCGGAATCACCAATGGAGTTGAAAGAGAGGAGACATAATTAATCCAAAACGAACGGTCATCTATTCGCCCATCAGTCCGCAAGCCAGTGCTTTTGACCAATGCTGTAAAATTTTTTACAAAAAAAAAAAAAAAAAAAACCATATGATAATAGAAGAAAGACTCAAAAAATTAAAGAAGCTCACTTCTGATTTCTGACAAGGAGATATGCTCATTAAAGAAAATATCATAGGTTTACTATCTTGTCATGCAAGCCTAAGGTAAAAAAAAAAAGAACAATAAATAGGTTTTTCTTTCCTTTTTCTTTTTTTTTTTTAATTATTTCATTTTTTTTTTATATTTCACTTGGTTAAAATTGGTGTACAAGATGAACCAGTTCTTTTAAATATTTTACAGGCGACACTGGTAAAAATATATATTCCAGTCCTTTTTAAGGATTTGTCGCAGCATTCCCTATGAGCAACGTGCCCAAGATCAACATATACATTCCAGTCCTTTCAAATTATAGCTGATGATACACCAAGAACTTGACTCATCTACAAAGATCAAGACACAAAAATGTCACTAGAAATTCCACGGTGCAAAAATTGCTCGAACTTAACTGTACAACAAAAGCTTGCAGTTTCAACTCAGCAGTCAAGGGACTATCTTTTATGCAATTTTTTGAGAGTTCCAAAATTAGGACATTCCAATTCAAATTCAACTTTTATTCCCAGAGAGAGAGAATTATAGTTAAAATGAAAAAAAAATTTAAGAACCACCACCAAGCATATACAAGTGTTAGTTAATATATTATCCTTGATGGTTCAATTTAAACATTTAAAAATGAATATGCAATAATAATCAAATACTTGCCTTATCATTACTATTAATAGAAGCAATGTTTTCTCTATAGCAAATAAGTAACTTCATACTTTTCATTTCACCAATTTATGAAATTAAACATAAATCTTACAAACTGAAATCCAATGGGTAGAGCGAAGAGTTTCTAAAACAATCACTACGAAACCTCCAGCAAAAAAAAAAAAACGAGATAATTACTGTAAAATACAAAAAGAAATGCGTTTGTATTAAACAAGTAAATATGCAAAGATAACACTAGCACCTTTTTTATTTAGAATTTTAATAAGGAATAATAAAAAAGAAATAAGAAAACATTTGTGGTTGCTTAACTACATTTAAGGTGTAGATTTAAACACTAATTGGAGTTATACTAACAAGAGCGCCAAGATTGATTTTTTATGAATATGAAAATAGCTCAAGGAATTCAACAGCTTAAATTGCTAGCAAATGTAATATAAGGAGGGCAGGTAATGGAACAAGAAGACATCCTCAACCATGACAAAAACAACAAAAATGGCAACATTGACATACTTGTCACCAACTCTCCTCATGTTTTCTGCTCCTTTTATGACTTGAATTGAAGTATTCAAACAAAGTTAAAAAAGTCTTCCCAAAATGCCAAATTTTTTAAGATATTAAAGAAACATAACAATATTAAGTCCTCAATATCCATCACATTTATTTTTAGCTCAATATGTAAAAATATTGTGCACAAGAAATATACCAAGGGTGTATAAAGGAAGAAGCTTGAGTGCTTCTGGAAGAATAAGTTGTCCAGAAGAAGATACTGTTGCACAGAATTTACGATAAGAATGCAGAATGCTGATACAAAGGCTTGTCACTTGATCTCTCACTTGCACAAGTGGATTGGAAGGAATTTCAATTGCCGCTGCAAAGGGAGCAAGCAGAAAAGTCAGTAATCATCACTGGAAAAAATTAATAATGATATCCTGCAATCTTTGACTAATTGTCACATAAGAATCCATGCAAAAAAAAAAAAAAAAAATGTTTTTTCTGCCAGTATGGCTGGACTTGCAGGGAAGACCATGCTCTGGCGAAACATTACTATTTTACAGTTTTGGAATGAAAGAGTAAGTATAGCTACAAACTGAGTGAATTTGGTCAGGGTATGTATATTGGACAGAGTGACCACATTAACATAGAATTAACTACCTTGCTTCAAAAGACATGCAAATTGAGTATCCAGGTCCGCTGAGCGGAACAGATTACTTAGCATACTTGTGCAAGGCAGAGATAACGTAGAAATTCGAATTCTTCGTTGGCCATACACGGTGGTGTAAAGAAGAGCACACTGGGAATAAAATATTGAGAATGTTAGAGCAGTCAGTCTATCATATTGAACAATAAAAGAAACAGCATAGACATTAGTATTTTGTACCTGAAATGTGCATTCTGAGCCATCCTGCAGCTTATCATCATGTTTTAAGGTCACCAATATAGTTTTGTCACAGTCAATCTGCAAAAGTGCAAGACTTGGTTACAAATAAACAAAATTAACCAAAATATATGAAATCAAAATTAGCCAAATTCTACTTTAAAAGGAAAAAGAAAAAGGAAAACTTTGCAACAGATGCAGAAGGGGGTAAAGCAGAGAGCAAAACACAAGAGTTTGTTACTAAAAAAATAAGAAAAAAAACTAATCAAATTTAAAAAATAACATGAAAACTATGCAACACATTCAAGAATATGCATATGCTACCTCAAAATTGATCTAAACCATTATTCATTCTTACACTAAACCATTGAAATAAGAAACTAATTACACAGGACATATCCACTCCTATCTATCATAGAGTTCCAGAAAAGGTCATGTTTTCAGCATAGAAAATTAGGTAATATCCAAAGCCTAGCAACCTTTTGATTGCAGGTTGAAGGCTTTACAGTTTACACACTTGCAATCATTACACTGTTCAAAACACCTTTAGATCAACCTTAAACGACAATATATGTGCAACTTGGGCTCCATTTGGTACTGTTGTAGTCTGTAGCAACCTCAATTTTTGCTATGTACTATGGCCCAACTAGATTCATTCTCCCCCATTCAACTTGCTTCCTAATCTAGGATTCAGTTCATCAGCTCACCCCTGTTTCAAGTATCACCCGTTGCCTTGTGGAATCTCTCAGGAAAACCACCAATGACCCATCAATCACACTGCCCATGTGATTCAGGCATTACATAGAGACTAAAATACTACAATTTCCTAATAGAAATATCCCAAGATGTAAAAAAAATTTCTAGGTCCAGTGTCCAACACAAATAATTGAAATTCAACTCCAGAGAAAAAATGGTACATATAGGAGGCCCAATACAGGCCACACTGCTTGGGAAATAAGAAAACTAATTTTAGAAACCTAAATAAACAAAGGGTCTGTTTGGTAACCATTTTGGTTTGTTTGTTTCTGTACAATGAAGCAGACTATGAATACATGTTTGTTTATGTTGGTATATACTGTCACTTTCTGTTTCTGTTGTCTATTTTTGTCAGCAAAAAAGCTCAAAACGAGATTTACTTTTCAATTGTTTTGGCAACTTGTTGCTAGTATATTTTAATATCCAGAATTAACTTTTTTTTTGGGGATTAAATCACTGATGCTACATATATTTTATAATTAATTTAAAAAAAAAATGAACAAATGGATTTGAAATATAATTAAAACAAAAATGTTAAAAAAATCAAAAAAATACAAAAAATAATAATAATATCCATTTACTAAATATTTTTAATATTTTTTAATTGTCATGTACAGTAAGATTGTACATGAAGGGGGAGTTTTGAAATATAATAATAAAGTTATATTATTGTAGTAATTTTTATTTTTTATTACAGTATTTTTAATTTGTATTGTCTAGTACTTCTATTATTTTAATCATTTTTTAAATTGCTATTTTGTTCAAAAATAAATAAAAATGAGCATTTGTTGAATCAAAGTTCTAAATTGCTGGTTTCTGATTTTTTGTTCCTGTTTTTGGTTTCTAGATTTTTATTTTTATTTTCCTTTTCATAAGTTTTGATAGTGAACCAAACAGCCCATAAATTACTGCTTTTCTAAATGGAAATATCCTAAGATCTAAAAGTATTAATTTCTCTCAATTTGGGGAAATAAATAAATAACCCAAATTCCACTTTAAAGTGGACACACACGTTAGCTCAAGCGCATTCACAATCTGATCATCAGTACAGCTCACCTTAGTCTTTAGGCTCTGCTTTTGAATCTTCACAATCTCAATCAATGTTTTAGAAGGCTCAATCAAAGCTCGCCTTGAGGCTTGCTCCAAAACAAAGCATTAAACGCTTTGCATAGTTGTTAGAGTCTTACAATTTGTGATTTGCATCGTGCAGTTTGTTTCCACCCAAAGTCGATTTGAAACTCACAATGATAACCAAAAAAGAAAACTGAATCAATTGATCACCTCCTGAATCTAACAAAGATCTGAATCAACTGATTCACACAATTCTGAACCTACAATCAGACTCAACTGGGTTAAAACACAAAAACTGCCTTTCTTTCTTTTTACTGTTTTTTTACATGATTGCCCTCCATTCCTTCTCTATGTTGGTTTTGTGCTGAGAAATAGGAGAAAACAGAACTTTAGGTCTTCTATTGCCTTCACAAAACCATTTTCACTCTTGGAGGAGAATAGCATTCTGGTAGGGGCAGAACACTGGGCTAAGGCAATCATATTTCATTGCATTGTTAAGATCATAATTTAAAACCTAGACTGGACCGCCGTCCAACCTCCAGGTGATGTTACTGAACCAGAAATGTGATGAACTGGTTCTCGACTCTTCAGATTGAGATTTTCATTCATATTTTGAATCTCTATTTAACAACTGACAGTCTACCAAATCCCAAAAAGGCCAATGCATCCTTACACTGAAGCATGTGCTTGCACAAAAAGCACGCCTTTTGCACCTTCTTAGTCGAGGCCTACACATTTTAGGTGTGCTAATCTCAAGCTAGATTTGGCTATAAAATTAAAACTGCGCGTTTATATTAAGGTATGCCCTAATATGGGTTGAGCATTACACATGAACCTCAACATTTTCCAAAATAATTGAGAGTTTAATCTTTGATCATGAAAATCAATGTTTTAAAAGGCTCAATCAAGGCTTGCCTCAAGACAAGGCATGCCTAAAATGCCTAGAGGCTCAATCTGAAATACCATATCCGGAAAAGGCTAACGTTAAATACTAAGGCTTATGCATTTGTACAAAAGGAATGCCTTTTGTGCTTTCATAATTGAGGCTTACGCATTTTGGGTGTGTGATTCTCAAGTTAGATTTGGCTATAAAATTTTAACTACATGCTTATATAGAAAGAAATCATAATATGAGTTGATATCTAAAACTCTTTAGCCACAACCTTTCCAAAATAGACAAGAGTTATAACTTAGATCTTGAAAATAATTTGAACCTTGCAATGATACAACTATCGATTGTTATGATTTATGTAATGAATTCAAGTAAGCATTTTTTGAATGGCCAAACAAGCACTTTACAAATTATATTTGACTTTTCTCTTTACGTTTTTTCTTTATTTTTATAAAATATATGAAAATTATTTACATATTTTTATCTAAAAATAAAATTCTCAAAAGGCTTATGCCTCGCCTATTAAAGTTAAAATGCTTCGCCTTTCGCCTTTCCCTTATAAAGCATTGATGAAAATTATTTGCATCTCATATGATGCATCCTCATAGGGCAATTGTGATAAGAGCGTCCCTTCTGCCCATAGTCATAGCAATTACTTGGAAAGTGTTCAACCCACTTTGAATCAGGTGGCCTAGTAGGGGCAGGAACTGGTTTACATGGAATTTTCTTACAAGTATCCTTAATATTTTTCTTTTGTTCTCTAAAATTCTAGCAAAGGCAGTGGCATAGTTAAGGTTTTAGGATGCTCAATGTGCAATCCTTAGCAAAGTCTCCCAATGTACTAAATAATAAGTTTCTCTTCATAAAAATGAGCAACCAAGTGTGAAAGTCAAAGCACTTGTGGGCATCAATATCTCAATCATGTTCAGCCAATACACACAGCCTGAAATATATCTCACACTCGTAACTGAAATGAATTTTTCTTGAGCCATATGTCTCATAAGATTCCATTAATGATTGGAGCTTGCCTCTGAAGTCAATGCTGATGAATGAAACAATGCCACCAAATACATGTCAAACATTAGAGACACATAATACTTATATCAACAATTTCTTTCAATCAAACAACCCAATAGGTCGAGATATTTTCACTTTTACTGAACCAGCAGTATAACGTATCTGTTTAACCCTCTTCTGTGTGCACAAGTGATCCTCATTCCACAATCTGGCTTGCTATAAGCTTTCACTGGAGTCGGCACATTGTTATGGACATGAATAAGATTTGGGATGCTGGAAGGTACATCAGTATCTACAACTTCCTTTTGTTATTGATCCAGACTAATAGTTTTTTAAGAGTAGAAATCCTGCACTTGAAGATAAAATTTTTGGTTGAACTTGGAGAAATTTTTATTTTGACAAGTAACAGCATGACAGTTAAGAGAAGCTGACTGAGAGGTTAATTCTCAGATCTGCTACCCTGCACATTCCTTCAATTGAGCTACTTTATGAGCAATCATATCAGACTAGGGGTGTAAGACAAACTGGCATGCAAGGTACTTGGCTCAACTCGCTCTATAATTCAACTCGATTCTACTTGAGCTCAAGCTACTTGAGTAGCTTAAAGAGTGGAGTTTGAGCTAAGCAATACTAATCCCAAGCCTAACCAAACCTAATTGCATTTTTACTATCTTTATATTATATATGAGTGATATATATATATATATATATCTCATATATTTATTACATACTTTATACATTGTATTTAATATTGTTGTATAATCAAATTGAACTCAAGTTTTAAGAAATTGCACTTGAGCTCGGTTGAGGTTGACTTCAAAAGTTTTGAGGTCGACTGACTTCGAGTTGAGTTTGAGCTCAAATTTTGAGTCAACCCGAGTTCGAGTATCACAATGTGTAATCGAATGCAACCCTAGATCAAACTCATACTATGTCACCCATTTTTTTTTTCCCTCTTTGGATGGTTCGGGCCTTGTTTTGACTAGATCTGTGGTAGGTTAAAATTGAAGAGGTGGATCATGGGCTGAGGCTTAGGTTATAGTGGGATCAAAATAAGAGATGTGTGCTGCATTTAGAATAAAAAAAGAAATATGACTAACAATTTTACATAACCTAAGGCAGAGGGTGGGTTTCATATTCCCATATTTTCGGGTAATCTTGAACTCATGCAACATAGGATTACCAAGGTGCTCCCCAGCATTGGTATCCAATATTCCAGAGGCCAAATTTGTAGGAATCCTCCAAGGTAACCTGAGCCAAACACGCTAAGTTCCACCAAAACTTCATTGAGTTGCATGAAAATTTTATGAGTGAATTAGCCATGCAGGGCAGGCTGCAAAAAACATATACACTTCACTTTCCCTTTTTAACACACATACCCAAATCCATATAATAGCTACAGTATAAATAACTAGAACATCTCGCATAATACGCAATCATAGTTGATAAAGAATCATCAGCCAAAATCAAACAAAAATGGTGTTGGTACAGTGGGAGAGCAATCAACAAAAAAATTAGAGGGGAGGAAATGGAAGAACCCAGAAAACCTATATATCAGGAGCAAAAATATAATATAAAAGGCATGAAAAACTAAACCAATTCAATGAATTTTATACATATAGGTAATTTTGGAGAGGCAATTAAATGATTGATAAAATATCACTACAACAATAAATAAATAAATAAATAACAAGTATCACAACTCAAAATCTCATTCAATCGATACATATACAATGCACAGGTGTTGAAAAAAAAAATGCCAACTAAAAATTTCAACACTTAGCTCGAAATGCACAACTTGAACAAGAGACTACTTGGTAACAGTTATTCAGCTTCACTGGTTCAAGTGTCAACGTTGCATAATTTTAAAACCAAAGTGAAGGAACATTGCACCATATGTCGCATCATTTATAAAACCATAAAAGTTCTATTTTGGAAAAGATACTACAATGCATATATATTCCATGTTGAGTTCAAAATTAGAAAATTAACAGCATAAAAATTGAAAATTAAGAGAATATTCGTATAGAACTATTTTAGTTATTCAATGAACAGCCCTCCCAGATAATTCATATTTTATGCTTGAAACATAACTTCAGTGCTAGTGGAAGCCAACAAATCCATAGTTCAACATCACAAAAAATTTGTCAAAAGCAGAAGATTGATCGGTGCCATTCAAATAAGTAAACCATATACAAACCCCAGGTAAATCCACATCTGTGGGAATGCGTTTGCAAAAGTTTCCTGAGTACTCTTGAACTTGAATACCCTGGAAAAAAAGGAAAATAAATTAAAATAAATAATTAATATTTAAGGCTACAAAAGAGTGGATATCATATTTGAGCAAGGAAATGAGCAACAAAATGTGAGAAACAAAAAGTATGTGTAGAAACTTGCCTGGCTGCATCTTACACGCATCACTGCCTCAAATCCTTGGGGCCTTGTGATGTTCCATCTAAGATCATTGTAAAGCTTGGCAGGATCAGAAAGAGCTGAGAAGGGGTAATAATAATATATCTGCAAGAAGAATGGCAATCATCAAAATTCAGAGCCCTATACTAGTAGGATGCATTTCTAGGTCAAAAGTGAATAAGCAGGACACATAGCTAAGGAAAAACAGGGTCCAACAATAGGAGACTTCATGATCATTATGGTGAAGTCCTATTTTAGTCATCTAGAAGAGAGGAGGATGGAAAATTTGTCCTTTTGATTGTAAACATCTTATTGCCCTCTTAGACTGTCAAAAGTTTCTCTTAGTGGTCCTTAGGCTATGTACAATCACCTACTCAACCTTTGGGCATTACTTTACCAACCCAGGGGAAAAAACAAAAAAACAAAACAAAGGATTCCAGATATCCGCATTTTGGCACACTGACCCCATGTGAATTTGCACAGAGAGGATGTGCATCAGTTTCTAACCAAACTTAATGATATCAGGTTTAAAATGATGAATACGTGTGAATGGTAATTCAAATCCCCTCAAACTTCAGAGGCCTAACAGGTTCAATTCAGTAAGATAGGCAACTCTTTCATTTTCTTTGACAGACGTATTGTGCAATTTTTGACTATTACTAGCTTTAAAGCAACTCAAGAAACACTCATACCGCACCAAGCAATAAAAAAGTAAGAAGCAAGCATGGAAAATTGTTCAAAGCATGATCTTTTGCTACCCTTAACTTTAAAGTTTGACAAACTCAAAAGAAGTTTCCGTAATCTTAAAAATACAAAGAAAATACGACTATGCAAAGCAATGCCTCATGTTGCCTATGCTTGATGTTTTTATCATAATTTTTCTAGTTCTTAATATTGTCAAGTGGAGCCAATTTCATGTGAAACTATACACAAAGGGGTTCCCAACAGGCTCAATATTTTCCCAAATATGATGAGATATGGGCCCGCAAGGTAGGCTGTCCATACAGTAAAGGGAATCCCATGATTTTTAGTAGCAGATATTCAATGCATTTTACTGTCGCTCCTTTTTATCAAAAACTTCACCAGATAAAATTTTTATTCTTACAGTTTTGACAGCTTCTAATTATAGAATATAGCCTTTCAAGTAGGTTGCAGATTTATTTGTTCATGAGGAAGCAATATAAATAATATATACTACAGATAAATTTTTATAAATAACTTCAAAAGTAAGGTTCTTTTAGCTCTTATCCAAAACTGAATGTTTCACACCCTTAATGCAGCATCCATACTGATATACATAAGATAAGTTTTGTTTTAATAACAAAAGAAAAGATTTCATTAATAGGAAAGAATTTACAAAGAGGAGATAAGACACTCATCAAAATTCTGGAGCAAAGCAGAGAAAAGAAACTAAAAGAAAAATGAAAAAAAAAAAAAAACAAGGAAAAATCAAATCAACAGATTCCTCCAATCTCACTGAACTTCTGTAAAGCTAACTCCCTAATAGCACCCAAAACCACAAAGAGGTCAAGTATTGAATCTTTTCCCAAAACAGCTGCAAATACAATTTTTTCCCCAAAAAGATCCATGGTTAAGCTCCAACCATAATCCCCCTGGCATTGCAAAAATACGACAGTTCCGAAGTACAGCCCCTATCCTTCCAACATAATATAAGTTCCTTTACCTACATCATGAATGCAACAATTTAAACCATGTTTCCCTACAGTTTGAGCTACTTCACTGGGGATTTTCATAGTTTTGAACACTTACAAACTAAGTCTCCACATCTATTAATGAAAATAAAACATATACATTTAATTTTCATATTTATTTATATGGTAAGGAAAAAATTTTATGATTCTCAATACCCTCATATCCCCTTCTGATACCAACCACTAGCATCTTCGTGGCACAAATATCTTTCACTCAGAAAGACAGCATGCTAAATTAAGTCACTGAATTATATTAAGGCTTTAGGCAGTTAATCATATACCAAAGCAATCCTTCCCTCTCGTTGACAGATAAGAATAATCCTAAACAGCACCAAAAAGGACCAACTCAGGAAATGTGAGTATAAAGAGCAATAAATCATCTTCCCACAAGCATTACACCATCCAAAAACTGTCCCAAAAAGACAGGTATTCACAAGTTTGCTAATGCCATAATCCAAGAAATTTAGAACTTGATTTGTTAAATAGGAAGATCCTGATACCTTAATTGAGGTTTCCATGTAACAATAAATAAAGAAAAAAGAAAGATAACAAAAGTTGTTCAACCGAATCAACACATTATTGAGACTTGATGTTTTCATGTCATTAGATTTGAAAATCAGCAAAACCCCAAACATCAAATAGTCGATTAAAAGGATGCATAAAAGACCAAGCCTGCTCTCACCAACCTAAGTTTTGAAAACAAATCCTATTCCAGACACTGCTAATAGGTCCAGAAAATAGATGAATTGATTAGATTCTCCTTGGAGTTGTGCATGATTTATTTTTGAACTAGCAAGACGAATGGCAGTTGATTTTAATGTTCTTAATTTTAAGTCCTCTTACAAATACTTTGTTGACAAAAAAAGTGCTCTCACACACAACCCTTTTCCGTCTCTGCCCACTGGCCAGGCCACATCAGCAACACAGCTCGAAATAATAGTGTTTAAGTTGTTGACAAATACCTGTCCTCCAGTTGTTCTTGAGATAACAGAGATAGAAGCAATGTCTACATAAGTCTGGGTGGTGATAAATATATCGACACAAACCTGGATAATATATCACCACAAACAATAAGATCATGGCACTAAATTTTCTAAAATTAATCTAAATTAGTATCCATTAGAAGAATAAAACTCACTGGGGCAAACTGGAAAAAATACTTGGGAATTACCTGGTATTCTGCAAACTCAATGGCCATCGTCTTCTGAGTTTTGTCTACTGGTTGAAGTAATTTATGGGCCTCCTGGAATAAAAAATAAATGAAACATTTAAGTGACGAACCAAAACAAAACTCTTCTTTTAACAAATAATGTCTAGCCATCACAATGATGGGAACAAAGCACCAAAGTAAATGAGCAAACCTAGAGAGGCATGATGGCAAACAGGGAAAACAGTACCACATAAAATAAAAAAATTTAAAAAAAAAAAAAAAAACTTAATCAGGAAGAGAGAGAGAGAGACATTACAAATGTCAAAAAAAAAAATTTAAATTTAACCACAACAAAACATTATCTATTTTTTATGTATATATACACCCACTAGATAATAATATGACATGATTTAGAATTTTTTTTCCTAAAATTTGGTAACATACGTCTGACCTCATTCAAAATTCTTAATTTAAAAAGGATCCATGAGTAATTATATTATAAGAATCATATTTTAGCTAAACTTTGATCAATGAACATAAAAAAATTACAAAAAAGTATTGTCATTTATTTTAGAAACTATACAAGAAGTTGATTAAAATATGTTTTTTAGTCTGCATTATTTGGAAAATATATTTATTGATAAAATTTATTATTCACTTGCAATCACGAGCAATGCCTGTTACAGGTCTACTAGTAATAAGAATGGTATAAATAGCTAAAGGAAAAGAATTAACATTATTTCTAACAAAAATCAGCCATCATACAAGAACAACAAACCAAGCCTTAAGTCCCACTATGTAAGGTCAGCTACAAGACCACCAATTTACACGAACATGGGCAATCTCCTCCCACAATTTAATGACTATAAAGTCCTTACATAGTATCTCATTCCAAGTTATTTTAGGTCTACCACTAGCCGTTCTACTGCCACTAGCAGTAACTAGGTTAGTCCTCCTCACCGGTTCATTAAGCCAACATATTGGAATTTAAATTCGCATTGAAATTTTAAAGCTTCAAATGCCAATTGAAATTGAAATTGAAATTTAAGATGTTCACTTCATTAGCTCTAATTCTGCAAATAAACCTCTAATTTTTAGGTGTTTCCTTAGTTTTCAATTCTAAGTTTAAGTCTTCTACTTGGTTTTCATTAAAAAGTTTATTGAAGAGGCATGGTCGTCTTTCATGTATTTTCCTTTAACCAAAACACAATCATCCTCATTTTTAATGCATTTTACATTTTTACCTTTCTTTCTCTAGCCCTAAAAATTTCAAATGTCTTCTTCTTGTTCTTTCGCATTTAATATACACATTAATTATTATATCCTCTACGTAAGCTTCACTAGTGGCCGCTTCTGCATCTTTTCTTGCATTTTTATAGTATTCAAAAATTTCCACGGAAATATTTGACCATGTTTCCTACCAAGTTCTGTCTGCTTTTACAGTTTTTTGGACATTTTGATCCCACCACCAACTTTATTTACTAAATGAGACTCTAGATTCACCTAAAATCATTTTTTCTGTCTTTTTAATAGAATTTTAAACTGCTCCAAAGAGTGTCCAATCACCATCTCTGATCATTTTAACTTTAATTAATATTACATTTTCTCCCTTTGAGTTCTACCACCTAGTTCTCTTGCACTGACTCTTTTTTTTTTTTTTGGGATAGCAAAAGAAAGTTATATTAATGGGAAAATAATTTAAAATAGGGAGAATGAGATATCTCCCAAAGAAAATCTGCAATAAATCAGAAAAAACTACTAGAACCTACAGGGGAAAAAAAAAAAAAAACTCAACAAGCCAGCACATTCTCCAATCTCTTTGAATCTCCTGGAAACTATTTTTTCTAAAGAAACCAAACCCAACACACCACAACGATGCTGAAAGCTGGATCTTATCCCAGACCAGCTTCCCAAGTTAATTTTTTCCCAAAGGACATCTGAGCATTACATTCCATCCATATCCCCATAAAATTGCAAATAGGCCACACCTCCATAGGGATGCCCTATCCTTCCTTTCACCAAAACCTGTCAAAGAAATGGCTAGTAAGCCTTCCATCAAGACAGGACATAGTGGCATACCCAACTCTTCCCCACGTAATACAAAACATCTATATTCCTAATCCTCCATGCAAAGTCACAGTGTGGAGATGAGAACCTGTCTCACAAATCCTTGAAACAGAGAACACAAACATCAGGAGAAAGAGCTTTTAAAGGTCTTCTGATTTTCCCTTTCTCTTCCATTTTTTTAATATGTATGCCAAACATTAAAACTCTATGTTATGTAGTTAAACTTTCACTTGAGACAACTATACAGTTCTTACATGATAAACGATCTACCCTCCTAATTAAGAAAAAATCTATTTGACTTTACTTTGTCCAGTCTAAGGTTATAGTCTAAAAGCTTAAGTTGTTAAGATGTGGGCCAACAATGTATATCAAGCAATAACAGTTAATCAAGTGTTCTTCTCCCTTCTCAAATCATGTAATCATCATTTCATTGTAATAAGATTACAGGACATGGTGAAGTCTAAAGATCATATCAGCAAACATACTTTTACCTCCATATCCATGTTCTCCATAAATCTACTCATGAACTTTATACTCCTTTCCTATGTGTCCAGTCAAATCAACTCCTAGAAGTATTTTCTCAGTCCCTGATATCCCTTTTATAATAATACCATCCATATCTTCCAAAATTGTCTATCAAGGTTCCTGCTAAGCCTATTTGAGGAGCATAAGCACTAATGACATTTATCATCTCTTGACCTAAGAACATTTTGATTTCATGATTCTATCCCCTACTATTTTCACATCTGTAACACTATCTTGTCTTTGTCTACAAAGATTTCTACCCACCAAAACCAAGACAAGGAGGAGGCAAGACATAGAAAATGTGGCTTGAAAGGAGATGGTAACCATGGTCTTAAAACCTGGACCAGACCAATTGGTCTGAGGAAAGAGTCACCAAGCCAGTCCTGGTACACTCCAGAAAACCGGCACACAAGTGTTGGCCTGGCCCGGTCAGAACTGGCATGAACCAGCCTAGACCAGTATTTCTTTCAGATCAATCTGGACTCCACACCATAAATAAATAAACAAATAAAATAAAATAAAATAAAAGAACGTTAATATATTTGCATAGGTGGAGCTTAAGACTAATTCTCTGCTGCACAAACAGTAGACAGCTGCTACCTGGATACCAACTTAAATAATTTTTGTATTGAGATCATAGTCTTAAATCTCTTTTGCCTATTTCAATAATTTTTTGACCTAATAACCAAACAACTAGCTCTGGTCTATGTAAATAGACAAGCATAGTTCTCAAAAAAACAAATAGTTGAATCATATACTCCTAAATTATCTTTGCCTTTCAATATCTTATTTGACTCTTCATAATAATACAATAAGTTTCATAAATATTTTATAAAAATAAAAAAATAAAAATTTTATCTAAATTGTTGCTAGTAATATTTATCTTAATAATACTCCTACTATAAAATATAATGCACAATGATATCACCGGTTCGACCAACGGTATGAGTATGACCAAGTGGTCCAATCAAACCAATGACATGCCTGCATTGGTTAGTTCTCCACGTAAAATAATGATGCTAATTGCTAAAAGAAGACATCTTTTTGCTAAACAAAGAATTTATTAGAGAGAGAGAGAGAGAGAGAGATTAAAAGAACAGCAGGAAGAAAGAAAGAAAACAGGAAGGGTAAAATATCCTCTTAAATCAAAACAAAAAAAGAAAAAGCAAAACAAAGCAAAACGAAAACCCCAAAAAAAAAATAATTACAAAACAGCACCACGGAGCTAAGCACCAGTCCCGCTGTAAATCTTCTGCAGCTAAATGCCGAAAGAACCCCTTTGCATAAACCTAGAATGATACAACCTCACACTATTCCAAAGCAAATTATGAGAAGTAGCCATACTCTTGAAAATTTTGGAATTACTCACCATCCATATACACCAAAATATAGCCATGATCGAATGCTGCCACAAAGCCTCTCTCCTTCCCCTTCCCAACCACTACACAACAACAACAACACAACAACAAAACCAAGCCTTAGTCCCACTAAGTGGGGTCGGCTATATGAATCCTTTTCCGCCAATTTATGCGATCATGGACCATTTCTTTTGATAGATTCAAAGATATTAAATCCTTACTCACTATCTCCTCCCAAGTTATTTTAGGTCTACCCCTACCCCTTCTACTGCCCACCACAGTAACTAAGTCACTCTTCCTCACAGGTGCACTATAAGGCCTACGTTGCAAGTGTCCATACCATCTGAGTCGTCCTTCCCTTATCTTATCTTCTATAGGAGCTACACCTAACTTACCACGAATATGTTCATTCCTTAATTTATCTTTCAATGTTATACCACTCATCCATCTAAGCATCCTCATCTCGGCAACTTTTACTTTTTGGATATTATGTTTCTTCGTCGCCCAACATTCTGCTCCATATAGCATAGCTGGTCTTATAGTTGTCCTATAAAACTTCCCTTTCAATTTTAAGGGTAGTCTACGATCACATAGAACACTTGAAGAACTTCTCCATTTTACCCAACCTGCTTTAACTCTATGCATTACATCATCTTCAATTTCTCCTTCAGCTTGCATAATAGATCCAAGGTATCGAAATCTACAAGTGCTATTTATTTCTTCATCATCAAGTTTAACTTTGTCTCCAATATTCCTCCTATCATTACTAAAATTACATTTCATATATTCTATTTTATTTCTACTTATCTTAAAGCCTCTAGATTCCAAAGCTTCTCTCCATAATTCTAACTCAGCCTCTACTCCATCCCTAGTTTCGTCAATTAATACAATATCATCTGCAAACAACATACACCATGGAACCTCCTTTTGAATACTATTAGTCAATTGGTCCATCACTAAAGCAAAAAGATAAGGACTCAAAGCAAATCCTTGATGTACACATATGGTAATTGGAAATTCTCTAGTTTCTCCATCTATAGTCGTTACACTAGTCATTACTACATCGTACATATCCTTAATGACATCGGTATACCTACAACATACACCCTTTTTTTCTAAAACCCACCATAGAACTTCCCTAGGTATCCTATCATATGCTTTCTCAAGGTCAATAAATATCATATGCAAGTCCCTCTTCTTTTCCCTAAATTTTTCCATTAATCTTCTTAAAAAATAAATAGCTTCTGTGGTAGATCTCCCAGGCATAAAACCAAATTGATTTTCTGAGATCTTCGTTTCTAACCTTAATCTTTGTTCAACTATTCTTTCCCATAGTTTCATCGTATGACTCATAAGTTTAATTCCACGATAGTTATTACAATTTTGAATATCTCTTTTATTTTTGTATATAGGTATTAAAGTGCTTTTCCTCCATTCATCTGGCATTTTCTTAATTTTTACAATTGTATTAAATAAATTAGTTAACCATATAATTCCGTTATCACCCAAGCATTTCCAAACTTCAATTGGGATGTTATCTGGTCCCATAGCTTTCCCATTTTTCCTCTTTTTTAGTGCAAACTTAACTTCGTTAACTCTAATTTTTCGAATAAATCTTATATTTTTAGTCTTTTCCTCATTTGACAATTCTAAATTTAAGCCTTCTATTTGGTTTTCGTTAAACAACTTACTAAAGTAACTTCGTCATCTTTCTTTAATATCTTCGTCCTTAACCAAGACAATATCATCCTCACTTTTTATACATTTTACATTTCCTAAGTCCTTGTTCTTCCTTTCTCTAGCTTTAGCAAGTTTAAATATATCTCTTTCCCCTTCTTTTGTACCTAATCTATCATACAAACTATTAAATGATCTATATTTAGCTTCACTAACGGCCATTTTTGCATCTTTTCTTGCCTCCTTATATTTTTCAAAGTTATCGCTGTTTCTACATTTTTGCCACGTTTTATACCAAATTCTTTTTGTCTTTATGATTTTTTGTACATCTTTATCCCACCACCAACTTTCTTTGCTATTTGAGAATCTTCCCCTTGATTCGCCTAAAATCTCTTTTGCTACCTTTTTAATAGAGCTAGCTAATCTATTCCAAAGAGTATTTGAATCTATCCCATCCTCTAAGGTCCAATCCCCATCTTTGATCATTTTATCTTTAAATTTTATTATATTTTCTCCTTTTAGGTTCCACCATCTAGTTCTCCTACACTGGTTTATTTTATCCTTTTTCTTCCATTTTTTAATGCATATATCTAACACTAAGACTCTATGTTGTGTGGTTAGACTTTCACCTGGAATAACTTTACAATCCTTGCATGATACACGATATACCCTCCTAGTTAAAAAAAAAATCTATTTGACTTCTATTTTGTCCACTTTTAAAGGTTATTAAGTGTTCTTCTCTCTTCTTAAAGCAAGTATTCATTATACTAAAATCATATGACATAGCAAAGTCTAAGATTATCTCCCCAGACTCATTTTTGTCTCCATATCCATATCCTCTATGTATCCTTTCATAATTTTTATTATCTCTTCCAACATGTCCATTCAGATCTCCTCCTATAAATATTTTCTCAGTCCCTGGTATGCCTTGTATAATACTATCCATATCTTCCCAAAATTGTCTCTTAAGATTTTCTGCTAGGCCAACTTGAGGAGCATAAGCACTAATGATATTTATTATCTCTTGTCCTAATACCATTTTGATTTTTATAATTCTATCCCTTACTCTAGTTACACCCACAACGCTATCTTTTAAGTTTTTGTCTATAATAAAGCCTACTCCATTCTTATGTTTTTCTTTTCTAGTATACCAAAGTTTAAAACCTGATTTATCGATTTCTCTAGCTTTCTCCCCCATCCACTTAGTTTCTTGAAGGCAAATTATATTAATTCTTCTTCTAATCATTGTATCCACAATTTCCATACTTTTACCCGTAAGTGTCCCTATATTCCAAGTTGCTAATCTAATCCTAGTTTCCTGAACTAACGTCTTTACTTGCCCACGTCCAGAATGATGCAGGAACCCTCGCATATTTGACACCATACTCGGGCGCTGACATGGCGCGTCGCTTCGGGGCGACGACCTAGCCCATCCTCGCCCACTTTTCGCTACACCCGGGTGGTTCAAGTGCAACGCATCGCTCGTAGAGGACACCCTAGCAAATATTCGGTAAAGATTCATATCATAGTGATCTGACAAATTTTACGCTGGCACAAAATGCCTCCAAAGAGAAAGGGCACACCAAGCTCCAAAAAATACCAAACAACTTGCTCTAGAGGATCCAAGAGAACTGACAGTGTGAGAACAAGTGTGAACAAGTCTCTCCACTTGTAAAACAAAGGACACACGCAACAGGCAACAAAGATTTGTTAGGTATTTGTTTCTTAAGCAAGTCATTAGTATTAAAATTTTCCAACATTGCTGTCCACATAAAGGCCTAAACATTAGAAGGAACTTTAGATTTCAAAATCAAAGAGTAAGGGGCAAAAGAAGTAGCACTAGGAACATGAGTCAAGTGAGAAAAGAAAGATCACAAGAAAAATACCCAAAAATGTTTAAACTCCAAACTCCTTTCTATCATTCCCCAACTAGAGCCGAAAAGAATGATCAATGAAGCACATTAATCGGAGGGACAAGCTTGTTGGTGTCTCACTCATTAAGGTCCCTCACAAAATTAAAATCCCAAGAATAACCACTCTCTTGCAAGAGGAAGAAAACAAAAATATGGGTATCAAGAAGAGAAGATAAGCTAAAGATGCGATACAGGATAACCAAAGGAGCCTCCCAAATCCAATGATCCTACCAAAAGAAATTCTCTCCCCATTACCAATGCTATACCAAACATGAGGGAAAAATGAATGATTAGTCTACAAACTTCCAAGAACTAGAATAGGTAATATTAACCCAAATTTTAGCATCACAACTGTTCTAAAAAATTCCAAATTAACTACACAGTACCTTGGGCCAAACAGAGTAGAGTTTTAAAGGTAAGCCCCTCAACCATTACCCCACCAAGGAAATGTTTTTGGACACCAAATTACCTAGACCCAAACCTTCTTCACTTTTGGACCTACTCATAGTCGCCTGGCTTACAAGACAATCTCTAGCACACAATTTCTGTGTTTATTCATTCGATCCTTAGAAAACAAAAATAAACACAAAAATAGAAATAAAATAAAATAAACACGATAAGACGAGGGAAGGGAAACATGTTATGCACATTGCATGGGAAAAAATTGACAAAGAACCATGCCATAATGAATTAATTCAAATAAACAAATTTTTAAAAAATTTTCATAAAAATAAAGAAAAAAAAAAACAAGAAACTTCATAAGGCCATGAAAAAAAGAAAATTATATTGTCATTTGTAAACCCACTAGGGAGCAAAATCATAATGTAGTTGCAAGATATAGGACAGTAGGATAGACAGGGTACTAAGGAAATGACCAACATCTCCACCTTGCATGCATAAAGCACCAGCTAAAGGTTGAACAAACTCAAACAGCCTTGTTAAAGATGTCTTCACACAGGCAAAGGAGGGGTGGGAAGAAATCCACCTGATCTCATTTTCCAGTTTCCTCACTTACCATTAAAAATGTGGAACAAATCATTTTTAAGAACTGGAGAATGTGGAAAATTTGCTTATAATCAATAGAAATCAAATAGCTATGCTTCTAGACACGAAAAGATTCACACAAAGGACCAATCTTGCAAAGGGTTCCACATCCAATTAGCCAACTACAAGCATGAAGAAATCCACCTTCCCAAACATTTTTTTTTTTTGAAGCCCAAGCATGAAAGCATACCTTTTCCCCTGCAGAGATATTTGTTCTTCCTTCAGCCTCCCTAGCAGACAGGGCCCCAAGACCAACTGATGGCAAGACTGCATAAAGCATTGTACAATCATCAGACATGCAAATGAACAGAAAATATAAACCATACCTCAGCCTCTGATTGGTATAGATTACGCCAAATATTCCTCTACTTAGCAGTATGAAGAGCACAAAATATTATGGACAAAGATATCTCCATGTAATGAGACACTATTACTATTTACTTGCTACATATGAAAGTATGAATTTGTTAAGGTTGTAAAATATTATGCTTTACTAAACACATTGCTAATTTTTAAGTTGTTTTCCAGGAAAATGCTCATATTTTTAAACAGAAAATTTATTTAATACATATATACTTTTTATAGAGATTTTGTACTTGCTAGGCGAATTGCATATCCAAATCACGTGAATTTTTTC